>NC_053022.1:301602230-301740043 GCF_003073215.2 Triticum urartu
GAGGGGCTGCTATTTGGCCGGTGGTGGCTGGCGGCTCAGGGGGTGGGGTTGAAGATGAACCGCAGGCCCTTGATTTCGTATCCAACAGCTGCAAAATCGACTGACCAGAGATGGAAAAGTCAGTCGACCGACGTGTAGCCTCACCTTGCTAGTGCGTTCAGTTTCGACAGCAAAATTCAGTTTCGACAGTTAAGTTCAGAGATGAGTGGCTGATGTATTTTACATCTAGCACTTTGTGGTTATGTATTTTATGTCATGTATTGGACATGCTATTAGAATTCCACTCAGGTTAACGTTGTTCGTTGTCTCTCTTGTCCCGCTTCAGCCTCGGCGTCGTACAACTCACCGGAGCTGCTCCAACGACGAAACCCTCCATCACAGCGGAGCAATACCTCGCGCTCCATCTCCATATGCCTAAGATCTTCTTCCCCTCCTCCGACATCCAAGTCAGCCGGAGCATCCTCACCGGTCAACCCAATCACGCTGAGATCGACATGGCTTCGCCAAAGAGGTTTTACACTTGTTGCATCTCTTTTTTACTCTACATGTTATATATATTGTCCACTAAGCACTCGTAGTAACGGGAAATACGGTTATTTTATCCTACTATATGACAAGCAGTGAGGTACTAGGCAACTTAGCTATCCGTGATGGACTCTCTTGAACGCCATCATCATTTATCTCTGCGTGTTTGTGCTGTGCATTTGTCGATGGGCCTGGGAGTTGAGCTAGTATGGCAGTGGCCTGGGTCCAAAGTAATAGAAGTAGCACAAAAACATTTTTTAGTGTAGGATTTTCCTTGCTCAAGCCTGCCTACTAGAATCGCCAGTGCTTGAAAGGAAAAGTGAATGAAAAACATCGGAATTGGAAAGTTTCCTATGGAACTACTTTTCATGAATTTGGTGCAAAGGAATGGAGCAAAGGAAAACTGTAGGATTTGTTCCTTTAGTGTCTCCTTGAAAGAAAAACCATAGGAATTCTAATTTCCACTTCTACTCCTTTTCATATTCCTATTCATCAAGCACAAGATTAAGAGATAGTAGCATAATAGCATTATAACCATACATTTTCTTGTGGTTTGACTTAATCTCACCATGCTTTTTTGCATCCTGTGGTCTTCCAATTGTTGTGAATCAAACACCCAGATTGGCAGAAATCATGTGTTTTTAAATTTTCTGTTTTGCACGTGCATTCCTATCCTATTCCTGTCTATTTCCTATCCTTGCATTGTTAGAATTCTCAAATTCGAACAAGCCCTTACTCAATTACTTCTGTTACAGATATGTGTCAAAGAAAACCTTGTGTGGTTTGTCCTGCTCCTGCGGTGCTGTGTTCCACCCCAGCTCAGCTGCTCCAACGATGGAAGGGTTCACCACAGCAGGGATCCGCTCTCCAGACTGTCTTTCGCCGCCTCAGATCTTCTTCCCCGCCGCCGGCAGCCACGGCAACTGCATTACCATCATCAACTGAGCAGATGACCTTGAGGACTACACGGGTCCGCAAGAGAGGTCGCACTCTTCCATGTCTACTTATGTTATGCGTCGCTTAATATGATGACATGCTACATTATCGTCGTGTTCACCTATTAGACTCCGAGTCAGGTCCAAACAAATGCTGAAACTTGAGTTTTTAAATGGTTGTGGGGTACATATTGGGGCAGCAATCAGTACTATCTGTCTACTATCTGGTTAATCTCTGGTGTCTACTATGAGTTTCATGTTGGGTGCAAACAAACATTAAAGGAGCCATTATCTGTATTTTTTAACTAAAGCTATTATCTGCCCGCTATCATTGGTTTTGGGTCTATCCATAGTTTGCTACCATCACTCTGGATTTCTGCATGCATTCCTTACATAATCTCACTATGTTTTATTCCTATGCCTGCCAGTTATTGTACACAATGAAACTAATCATGTAGAGCAAAAGAGACGAGCCTTGTGTGGCAATACAATTTCATGCAGACGTCGTTCCATGGTGGGCGCAAAGGCAGCCCCCCTCCACCCATTTCGGATCGTAATCAAGAGGAAGACAACTGTTCTGAGGGGGATTCAGAAGGAGAAGACCACTCCTTTTACCCCATGAGGTCTTCGCTCTAACTTGGCATGCTGATGTTGGTAATATCATGCATATGGTGCCTTGCATTGCTTACTGTATACATTAAAGATGTCATCTGCTTAGTTTAGACATGCTTTGTGTCAATGCCATCTATTTAGTTTCTTTATCGTATATGTGAATCATGCAATGCCATCTTGTCTAGCCAGGCATCATATATGTGAATTTTGCAATGCCACCCTGGTTAGCCAGTCATCTTATATGTGAATTATATCATGCCATCATTTTTTTATTACATGTTAAATTTGCCAACAATTTTAGTACATTCAATTACTCTTCCTGTGCATCAGCCATTCGGCACGGTCATGGAAAAATCTGGAGTGGAAACAAGGTCTTCAGAGGAGACAATGCTATCTGACGAAGCGCATGTTTTGCTGGTTACCGATATCTCCTCAGAGGAGGATTCAGAGACAGATGACCAGTCATATCCCCCCCCCCCCGAGGTGCATGCCCTAACTTGGCAGGGTTATGTTGCTCATATCGTGCGTATGGTATCTTGCATTGCTATGTCATTTGCTTAGTTTAGACATGCTTTGTGTGAATGCCACCTATTTAATGTCTAATTACCATATATGTGAATTATGCAATGCCATCTTGTTGCAAGACATTATATATGTGAATTATGCAATCTTATTGCAAGGCATTATGTACGTGAATTATGAAATGCCATGTTGTTTAGGCAAGCGTCATATATGTGAATTATATCATGTCGTCCTTTTTTGTATCTCTCATTGCTTTTGTCGACAATGTTTGTATATTCAACTGCTCTTCCTGTGCATCAGCCATTTGAATTGGTGATGGAGAAATCTGGAGTGAAAACAAGGTCTTCAGAGCAGACAATGCTACCTGCCTTAGCAGATATCATGCTGGTTACAGATAGCTCTTCAGAGGAGGATTCAGAGGCAGATGACCAGTCTATTATCCCCCTGAGGTGTATGCTCAAACTTGGCAGGGTTATATTACTCATATAATGCATATGTTGTATTTCAATGCTTAGTTTTTACATCATATACACAATATTGAATGCCATCTCCTTAGTTGACACATCATATATGTGATTGCCCTTTGCTCACTTCCTTAGTATATAAATCATATATTTGAATTATATCATGCCATGATATTTACATAGACAGCATGTATCTGAATTATGGCATGCCAACCCATTTTCTAAAGACATAATATAGTTATATCATCTCATCCTGTTTACATAGTCATCATATTTTAAATTATGTCATTCTATCCGTGAATTATATCATGCCATCATGTTTCCGTCGACGGCATGTTTGTGATTTATGGCATGCCAACCACTTTAATAGACACATCGTATAGTTATATCATGTCATCTTGTTTACATAGTCATCATATTTTGAAGTATGTCATTCTATCCTATTTAGTTAGCCATCATACATGTGAAATTGTGTCATGCTATCCTGTTTAATTAGCCATCATATATGTGAAATTATGTCCCGCTATTCTGTTTGCTTAGACAACATAAATGTGAATTATTTCATGCCCTGTTTTCTTCCCTACTATCCATTGCACCTGTCTATCTTACAATGTCTGTACATTCAATTACTTTTCTTGTTTATCAGCCATTTCAATTGGAGGGAGTGATGGCAGTATCTGTGGGAGTAAAAACACGGTCTTCAGAAAAGATTGTGCTACCTGTCGATGCAGATAGAACCACGGTTGTACTTGCCCAAGAACCAACCCCACCACACATAACCCACACTCATGCAGATTGTACCCCTACCCAGTTGGACAGAGAACCAGCTACACCCCTTCTAACCCCAACCCCAATAGATAGACACCTAGTTCCCATTGACACAGCACCGTCTCCACCACAGAGCACCCAAACACGAGCAGTGAGTAAGGTAACTGCAGTGCCCAAATCACGAGGACCACCACTCCGAACCCGAAGTCAACGCTTAAAGCAGAAGAAGAATTGTTCTCAGGTCAGGTTCCGTAGCTATGGTTCATACTACTTTGCTCTTGCATCACTGTATTTACTGATACCAACTAATTTCAAATTTGAAGGATGCAATTGAAACTCCAATGGCGCAACAGGTATGTTTTAAACCTGTTTCTTCAACATGTTTGGCTGTTTGCTGTTGTAACTTGCTCTATGTTGATTTCAGTTTCAATTGAATAAACAGTTATGTTCTCATGCCATGCACATTACAAGTGTTGTTATTGCTGTGTAGTTTCCCACACTTATATTCTGTCTATGCTGCTTTGTCTTAAATAGATATGATTCGAGTTGTATCTATCTTGATTTGGCAACATAAACTAGAATGATATAGACCATACAGTGACCATACTACATAGATATATGTTTGTTTCATGCTGTTATCCTGTCCACCTTACTACTGAATTGGTTTACCAAAATGACTTTCATATACTACATTGTAAACCTGAGATGTGTTTGTTTGTTTCTCTTTTTGAACGCGGATAAAATATTGGAGAAGAGTACCCTGTTATGCAATGGTAAAGGAAGTAATGCAGATAAGGTTCAAGATAGTGATACATCCCTGTTGGTCTCCAAGAAAGCTGATAAAAACTATATTGAAGACACTGAGACAACCCCAAAGTCCTATCTTGATGTAGTGTTCGAGTTACTGGCTACCACTGCTGGCACCAGCTCTTCGAACTCGTTGCCAGAATCAGTTCGTCTTCTTGAGTCTCAACTTCAAGTTGAAAGACATCGATCAGATGTTATGCGATAGGAAGCCGAAGGACTGAGGAAGTCCCTGCAGAATTCAGATGCATACTTTCTAGTGCAACAGTAGCGCTGGAGGACTTAAGCGCCAAACAAGAGAAAGTTAATAAGCTTGCTAAGCATCTTGCCAGCATTATGGGTACCCAGGATATTGTTGCTTGAGCTCTTCTGAAGTGGTTTCAGTTCTGGACTTGTTTTGCTGCGGCGTTTATATGTTGTTGTGTTCCCTATATTGCACTGGTGGCGAACTTTGATGCTGAGTGGATGTAATATGTGTAATAGCCGTGATAGCCTAGTGTAAGTTGCTTGCTTATTTATTTCTTTGTTGTCTTGTTTATTTGTTTGCTTGTAGTCAGTGCAGTTCTTTTTCCGCGGTTTGCTAGTGGCTGCAATAACCTATTTTTAAAAACTAGGCCACAATAACCATGGGCTAATATTTACAGTAGTGACACTGGGCCTCCTACGGGCCGTAGAAACAGTGGGCCTTCTACGGGTCGTATAAACAGTGGGCCTTCTACGGGCCGTAGAAACAGTGGGCCTTCTATGGGCCGTAGAAACAATGGGCCTTCTACGGGTCGTATCATCAATGGGCCTTATACGGGCCGTATGATCGATTGGCCAAACATGGGCCAAACAGACCGCATTCTGGCCGTAAACGGGCTAGAGTTGGAATCCTCCGTTCATGGGCCGACCATAACGGGCCATCGTTAATAGGCAGTATTTGATGACGCTATGAAAACGGCCCAACGTATTAACGGACCACAAACGGGCCGACTGTAACCACGGGCTGAATTTGGCCCACAAGCAGAAAATTACAGTAACGTGTCGTAAGTAAACGAATGCTGGAAAATAGCCCAAGAATAAATGGGCTCTGAGAAGGCCGAAAGATAACATGGGCTGGAAACGGCCCAATGGAATAACGGGTCGTTAATGGGTATAAAGTGATACACTGTTCTTTACGGGCCAGTTTCACCATGGGCCATTAATGGGTGTAAAGTGATACACTGTTCATTACGGGCCAGTTTCACCACGGGCCGTTAATAGGCCAAGAGTTACATAGGGCCTCATATGGGCCAAAAGACGTCATGGGCCATACATGGGCCAGAAGTGAAAACGGGTTGGAATCATATTGGATGGCTTAGGGAGTCCTGGATTAGGGGGTGTCCGGACAGCCGGACTATAACCTTTGGCCGGACTGTTGGACTATGAAGATACAAGATTCAAGACTTCGTCTCGTGTCCGTATGGGACTTTCCTTGGCGTGGAAGGCAAGCTTGGCAATACGGATATGTAGATCTCCTCCCATTGTAACTGACTCTGTGTAACCCTAGCCCCCTCGGGTGTCTATATAAACCGGAGGGTTTAGTCCTAGGACAACAACAATCATACCATAGGCTAGCTTCTAGGGTTTAGCCTCTCTGATCTCGTGGTAGATCTACTCTTGTACTACCCATATCATCAATATAATCAAGCAAGAGTAGGGTTTTACCTCCATCGAGAGGGCCCGAACCTGGGTAAAAACATCATGTCCCTTGTCTCCTATTACCATACGCCTAGACGCACAGTTCGGGACCCCCTACCCGAGATCCGCCGGTTTTGACACCGACATTGGTCCTTTCATTGAGAGTTCCACTGTGTCGTCGCCAGAAGGAAGGATGTCTCATCTTGTCTTTAAAGACGGTACTACTGTTGGGGGAACTTTGGCTGTCGGCCAAACTCTCCGGCTAGGCGGTTTCATCATGACCGCCTGTTCGGCCGCCGCGCCGACGATGACTTCTCGGGTCATCGAAAACAGCCTCCACGTCAAATCGGCACTCGTCGAACAGATGGATCCAATGGAACTCGCCTCCCTAAACGAGCCCTTGGATCGCATCACCGCCCTGGGAGTCGCTACGGACTATGATCGGATTGGGCTTAAACCCGATCAAAGGGAGATTAACTCTCCGCCGGTCACCCATCATATTGCAGTGGTGGAGGAACAATGCGACGACCTCTCCTCCATATTGAGGACCAACTATGTCCGGATTCCTGAGCTCTCCGAGCCGGATACCCGTTCGCGGGAGGACAACATCCAATCCCTGAACTTAGAGTCAGGCAGCGGTCCAGGATTATCGGGCAACACCCCGGAACCAAAATTTCCAAAATTGGAAATTCCTCGGCCCTGGATCCCAGATTGGGTAAGGGTTCGGATTCAATTCCACCCACCCACCCAAACATAAGCGATCTTTCCCACATCAGGCAAGAGCCCCAGGAAACAGTACATCACTATTGGGCCAGATTCCTCCTTGCGATGAACAAGGTTAAGGACTGTCGCGAGGAAGACGCAATCTTATTTTTCGGCAATAATTGTACGGATAAGGGAATCCTTAACGCCATAAATCGCCGTGAGATATCACGCTTCGCTGAATTGGCGTCCATAGTACGAAAGTACTGTGCGATGGAAAGTGCCTGTAAAACCGAAACAAACTTTTGGATAATCCGGCCCTAAATACGAACCCAGTCCAAAATAAAAGGGTGCACTATCAAAAGACACCCAGGTCAACTACCAAAAAGCAAAAACCCTCTATAGGTCATGGAACCGTACTAGAGGGGTGGCTCAATGGACCCTCCAAAATTCACAGTACAGAGGGCGCCATACCAACACATAGCCTTAGAGCATGTTGGATGCTCCGGCAGGTAGCCAAAATTGGCGAGGATCTCCTAATTCCAAAAGCCACAGAGCACCATCCCAGAAATACCAGTACAGTATTAACGGTCTTCGAGACCTTCGCATCAAATAATAGGCGAAAGCGAACACTCCGCGGCCTTGCCGAAATCTACCACGTGGCGACAATAAACCCATGGAGTGACACGGCTATTACTTTCAATGCCAGTGACGAACCTAAATTCCAAACAGCCCGAGCACCAGCCGCATTGGTCCTCAGTCCAATTGTGGACGGCTTTCGACTCACCAAGGTACTCATGGACGGCGGCAGCGGATTAAACCTCATCTATGAGGAAACCCTTCAAAAAATGGAAATAGACTGGAACTGCATCAAGCAAAGCAGCACAACCTTTAGAGGAATAATCCCCAGTGGGGAAGCGCGCTGTACAGGCAAAATCACACTAGATGTGGTGTTCGGCACGCCGTAGAATTATAGGTCCGAAGAGATTACGTTCCAAGTGGCCCCGTTCAATAGCGGTTACCACGCCCTGTTAGGGCGGGAGGCGTTCACAATCTTCCAAGCCATACCCCATTACGGGTACATGCAGCTCAAAATGCCCGGGCCCAACGGAATTATCACTCTTTCTAGTGATCCGGACATAGCACACTGCGCCGAAAACAAGACAACCGCACTGGCCCTCGAGGCATTATCCGAAGCCCTAGCGGCTGAGGAACTGACTGCGCTGCGCTCCACGGTGAACAGGGATGATGTGATACTCGATAAGAGATCCAAGTCCACCTCCTTTAAACCGGCGGATGAAATAGTCAAATTCTAAGTCCATCCAACGGACCCTACAAAAACAGCTTCCATCGGGGCACAATTAAACCCTGGCGTAGATGCCGCACTACGAGAGTTCCTACGCGAGAACTGGGACATTTTTGCGTGGCACCCTTCAGACATGCCAGGAATCCCACGCAGGCTGGCCGAGCACAGCCTCAATATTCTAAAGGGATTCAAGCCGGTCAAGCAGGCTCTTCGGCGTTTCTCTGAACCTAAGAGACAAGCCATGGGAGAGGAACTAGCCAAGTTATTGGAGGCCGGATTCATTAGAGAAATAAAACATCCAGACTGGCTAGCAAACCTGGTAATGGTACCAAAGAAGGACAAATCCTGGCGCCTGTGCGTCGATTTTAAGGACCTCAACAAGGCTTGCCCAAAGGATACCTTCCCCCTCCCCCGCATCGATCAAATTATCGACGCTACCGCAGGACAAGATTCATTGTGTTTCCTCGACGCATACTCCGGCTACCACCAAATTAAGATGGCGGAGCCCGACCAAGCCGCAACGGCATTCATCACACCATACGGCCCCTTCTGCTTCAACACAATGCCCTTTGGGCTCAAAAACGCCGGCACAACATATCAGCGCATGATTCAGACATGTCTGGCAAACCAGATCGGCAAAACAGTGGAGGCATACGTAGATGACGTGGTCGTCAAAACCAAACATGCCGAATCTCTAGTAGAAAACTTGAGGCTCACATTCGATAACCTCCGAAAATATGACATCAAGCTCAACCCGGAAAAATGCGTTTTCGTTGTGCCAGCCGGAAAGCTCTTGGGCTTCATTGTATCCGGCAGATAAATTGAAGCAAATCCGGCCAAGATCCGAGCTCTGTCACAATTGGATATCCCAACGGACCTCAAACAAATCCAGAAATTAATTGGATGCGTGGTGGCTCTAAGCCGCTTTATCTCCCGCCTGGGAGAAAAGGCATTACCCCTTTATCGCCTCCTTCGGCGCACCGAACACTTTGAGTGGACGGATGCCGCCACAGCCGGATTGGAAGAAATAAAATCCATATTGGCAACCTACCCAGTCCTGGCCGCACCAAACATTGGCGAACCAATGCTGTTATACATTGCGGCAACTCATCAAGTTGTGAGCGTAGTGCTCATCGTCGAACGAGAAACGGATGGACATAAATTCCCCCTTCAAAAGCCAGTCTACTATGTATCCACTGTCCTTACTCCATGCAAGTCACGGTACCCGCATTATCAAAAGATAGCATACGCGGTATTCATGGCATCCCGGAAGCTGCGACACTACTTTCAAGAGTGTTCGATAACAGTAGCCTCAGAAGTGCCACTTAATGATATTATAAACAACCGCGATGCCACGGGCTGGATTGCCAAATGGGCCATCGAGCTCCTCCCGTTCGACATAACTTACAAGCCGCGGCGAGCCATTAAGTCGCAAGTATTGGCCGACTTTTGTCGCCGAATGGACGGAAGCCGAACTCCCTAAAGATTACGGCGCATATTCCAATTGGATCATGCACTTTGACGGCTCCAAAATGCTGGCTGGTCTGGGGGCTGGCGTCGTTCTGACGTCCGCAACCGGAGATACAGTCCAATACGTACTCCAGATAATGTATACAGACTCCAACAACGCAGCCGAATACGAGGCCCTTCTACATGGTCTCCGGATGGCAGTATCCATGGGCATTCAACGCCTAGAGGTGCGGGGGGATTCGAACCTCGCAATATCCCAAATAAATGGAGACTTTGATGCCAAGGATCCGAAAATGGCGGCTTATCGCTACGACGTCCTAAAAATGTCAGCTCGGTTCGAGGGGCTCGAATTTCACCATATAGCCCGCGAAAACAATCAGGCGGTAGACGTCCTCGCACGCATCGGTGCAAAACGCGATGCGGTCCCCCCTAATATCTTTTTGGAGAGGCTTTTCAAGCCATCTGTGGTATGGGAAGGGGACACTGGTAACAACAAACCGGACCCAACCGCAATGCCCGATACCTTACACTCGGACATAATCGGAGGCTCTGCCACCGAAATAACATCCCCAGCCCACGTTATAATGGCCGTCATCGCCCCGTGGACAGAACCATTCCTGGCCTACTTAACTAGGCAGGAACTCCCTGAGGACCAAAACGAGGCACGCTGCATAGTGCGGCGATCTAAAGCCTACAGGGTCCATGAGGGAGAGCTTTATAAGAGAAGTACCACCGGAGTCCTTCAAAGGTGCATCTCCGAAGAGGAAGGGCGAAAGCTTGTGGCAGAAATTCATGCCGGACTCGGCGGCCACCACGCCGCAGCCCGGGCCCTTGTAAGCAAGGCCTTCCGTACAGGTTTTTACTGGCCTACGGCCCGGGCAGACGCACTGGACCTGGTCCAACGTTGCGTGGGTTGCCAGCTTTTTGCAAATCAAAGTCATATGCCGCCCACCGCCCTCCACACAATCCCCATTACCTGACCCTTCGCGGTCTAGGGCTTGACATGGTTGGACCCCTTAAAGGAGGAACCCACAAGAAAAAATACTTGCTGGTCATGGTGGATAAATTCACCAAATGGATAGAAGCCAAGCCTGTTAAGACGGCTGAATCCGGACCGGTGATAGACTTCATATCCGGGGTCATACACCATTATGGCGTCCCCCACAGCATCATCACTGATAACGGCACGAACTTCACGGCCGACGAGGTAAAACTGTGGTGCAAAAACATGGGCATCAAGCTCGATTATGCTTCCGTCTATCACCCACAAACCAACGGTCAAGTCGAATGAGCAAATGGTCTTATCATGAGCGGCATCAAACCCAGATTAGTGCGGTCCCTAAAGGACTCTAACACGCACTGGGTTGAGGAGCTTGACTCCGTACTCTGGTGGCTGCGGACCACGCCGAATCGCACTACCAGATACACACCATTCTTTATGGTATACGGCGCAGAGGCGGTTCTGCCCTGCGACATAATTCATGACTCGCCTCGAGTGCGCATGTACGAAGAAAGAGAAGCCGAGCTCGATCGGCAGGACAGTCTGGACGCCCTGGAGGAGGAGTGTGACGTGGCAAAAGCCCGTTCCGCATTCTATCAACAGCAGGCTCGAAGATACCAAAGCAGAGAAATACAGGCCAAAACTTATAATGTTGGCGAATTAGTTCTACGCCTACCGGAGAAGAAAAAGGACAAACTCAAGCCCAAATGGGAGGGTCCGTTCATTATTGACCAAGTTTTGACTGGTGGGGCGTACCGTCTGCGGGATGCATTGGATAACCGACTCGAGCCGAACCCATGGAACGCAGCCATACTCCAAAGATTCTACGCCTAGCGCCAGACTCAGTGTTCGTCTCCTTCCTCTGTCCATTTTTATACACTATCTGTCTTTTATTTCTCTCCTCCTCCCCTTATTTTCTCTCACAGCCTTTAAGGGCCAATTTGTGCCTTGTTTGCACACAACTGACGTGCTATCCGCGCTCATTATACCTGGGGGCTTCTTTCACAGAAGCTTATTTATTTATACGGGCTTCATGCCCAGCACATGTGTCATCCTTCCGCGTGTACCTTTTATTCACCATTATATGCATCGATATTACTTAAGTTTTGGCCAAGCTGGGTTGCCTGGCTCTTGTATTTATGCCCTACGTTCCCATTAATTCGGCTAGGGCATAAGGGGAGCACCTCTGCGATTGTTACTGCCGGGTCAGCCGGATGTGTACCTCAGACTGGGTGAAGCCGAAAGCTAGCGTTCTTAAGGGAATATTTGGTCGGTGAACAAAAGACGATTTTTTACCTATTTTGTATATTTGCCCCCAGATGTTTTCTGCTGCGATTCTTTTAGCAGTCCGGACATGCACTTTAGGGCATGCATACCCAGGGAAAGGAACCCCTAACGGAACTATTCTCCCTGGAAGATGTTTCTTACTAACCATGTAATATAACATAACTAGTTGGGCACTTGTCTGTTCAAGCACTGATGAACCCTACGCCTGGTTTCCAAGCATGCCCCGGTTCTTATATAACCGAGAGGGTATTCGGATACACTCCGGACTATCGGGTCCTGAGGTTGAAGCGAAAAGGTCTGCCATGACAAATGATCTACAATCCGACTAGAAGGCATTATACATGTCATTTTAATTACATAGTCAACTGGACTGGCTAAATTTCTCTTCTATACCATCCAACAGGTTGTCTAGTCTAAAATCCTGTTGGGAATACTTTGCGGCCAATTCTACTTGCCCGTACACTAGACTAACAGGTATCTCTTTCCCATCGGGCCCCACAGGTCCGACATCGGCCATGTGGTTTGGGTCAGCCTTGGTATACCGCGTCTTCACCATGGCCCAGGCTTCCCTGGCACCTTGACGGCAGGCTGATATCTTCCACAATCGGAAGCGACGCCGTGCTCCCTTCAGCTTCTCTGCAAGCTCTCCAAGGCCTTCAGGCACGAAGGCAGATGGCCACAAGGCCTGGGCAATGCCTTGCATCGCCTGCCGAACTTGCTCGTGCAGCTGTAAAAGCTCGGGCAGAAGATCACCCGCAGACTCGGGCATTTCTTCCACGGGACGACCTGTTAGCATACCTACAGACGTAGCTCTGTTAGTCAACTTCTTCGCCGAACTCTTCTTAAAAGTTCGTTCAAGCACTTATGAAAATGTCGCGTCGAAGCCGCTGATTCTCCTTCACGGAGTCTGACAGTTGGGCACGAACATCCTTTAGTTCCACGCCCAGCTGGGTGTTGGCATCCTGGAGATTATTCTTCTCCTGCCTAACCCTCGTAAGCACGCTCTCGCCAGCCTTTAGCCGGCATAGGAGATGTTGCTCATCCGGATTTCCTCCGACGTCATCTACAACTTCATTGTAATATTTGCACATATGCCACACTTTATATGGTATCTATCATTTTAAATATGTGTTACCAGCGGGGGTCTTCTTGGACTTCTCTTCTGCGGCCAGTGCGGCCTGAAGTTGGGCTTTGCACTCTTCAAGCTCATGGGACAGTTGGGTATTCTTTTCTATAAGAACTTGCATAACAAATGATCCTTAAATCAATTGTTCTAACTGTTTCAAGTCTCAGGGGCTACTGATATATATAACCATCAAATTTTCTCACCCGTATGTCCTTTACATACTGATTCGTGGCTCTGGCTAGACCATTTTGAGCAGCATGGAGGTACGCGTCTCCCGAGTTGAAGGCATCAAATGCCTCTTGGGAGAAACAAGCGTCACGGAGAACGGCTCGGCGATGCCTGTGGTTCATGGCGCTCTCCACCTCGGAATTTGTGGCGGACAGTCTGTCCGCATCCTCTGTTGGAGGAGCATCCGGCGTGCGCCTCATATTCACTTCCGCTTCCGGGTCCGGCCTTGGAGCCTGACTGGTGGAGACGTGATTGGCGACCTCTACGGATATAGTCCGGCGAGCGTTCTTCTTCCTAAGAAAGCGCGGGCATTAATATGCCTTTAAAGAATGATATCATGGAGTAAGGCGGCACGCCATACCACTGCATTGGTGTCTCAGTCCGGACTGCATTTCTTTTTAGCCTGCCCGGCCTCGCAGCCCCTTGTTGGCTAGTCGCTGCGGGCTCGGCATGACGTCCCAAGGGCCTCCCCTGCAAAACACCGTTGGTATACGGTAAGCAAAGTACACAAGGACGGATCCTTTTCAAAATGTCGGGACTTCGGTCTCAGTTACCTGTGAAGCTGGGAGCAGCCCAGGGTAATCGGCCGTAATGGCTACCAAGGCATTATCGCTGCTTAATTGGTAAAATACCCTATCAATTAGCTCCACAGATATGTCCGGATCCTCTTGGGAGGCTGGGTCGAGGGACCGCTCCGGATCCTCTAGTTGTGGAGGCGGGCTGTTGATCTCCCTTACAGCCTTACACAGCTCCTGCGTTGGAATCGCAAGGTAAGATACTTAACTCTGGGAATATGGAACGGATGGGCATGAAAAGTGTCGACTTACCCAGCTCGGAGGATTGTACATAGAAAATCCGCCCTGTGGATTGACACGGAGGAATTCCTCCTCTTCTTCCTTGTACAAATCGGACAAGATTTTTGCTAGAGCAGCGGTCGAGTCCGGCCCCTTGCGGCCGCAGCGGGTGGCATCATCCTCCCCGTTGAAATCCCACATGGGGTGGCCTCGATATTGAAGCAGTTGCACCCCCCGCATAACGCATATCGCCATGACTTCGATCATGGTCAGTCCTGATTGAGCCAATAACTTTATCCGGCTCATCAGGTAAAGAACGTCGCTGTCATCTTCCTCCTGGGGGCTCCGTGGACGCCAGCTCAGGCGCTTCTTCAAAGGAGCATTGTCGAACTCAGGAAGGCCGATCCGAATAGGATCCGGAAGGGGGACGTCTTCTATATAAAAACCACTCTGAAGGCCAGTCTTCGGACGCCTTCTTTGGGGTTCCGGATAGATATCCGGTCCCGGCGATGCGCCATACTTCGGCTCCGCCCACTTGATATATTGACCCCCTCTAAGAACGGGGCACAAGGCAGAACAGCTTCTTCCACAGTGCGAAATGAGCCTCGCGACCCAAAAACAGCTCGCAAAGGGCTACGTAAACCGTGATATGTAGTATGGATGCAGGGGTAAGGCAGTGCAACTAGAGGCCGTAGAACTCCAGGAGCCCCTGGAGAAACGGATGAATTGGAAATCCGAGTCCTCTTATCAAATAAGGGACATGGCATACCAGCTCTCCTTTGGAGGGATTGGGAAAGCTCTCCGCTTGCTCTCCGCCATTGTAGGTGGCGAGCCCGGCTCGAACCGGGACCATATATGCTGGGGGGAGAAATCCCTGGGTCTTAAGATTCACTAGTTGGCTGTGCGGGACGGAACACCTCTCCCAATCTCCAGTCTTGGGGCTGGAGTAACGAGAGGAGGAGCTACGTCGACCGGCCATGATGGAATGGATTGCTTCCGGGTGCGCTCCGATGAATGCTCGCTAAGGGAGGAGGGTGTGGTTTGGATATGAATCCTCGTCTCTTTAATAGGAAGCTCATTTGCATAGCTAGGGGGTAAGTGTAAAAACACCCTGGCTCTTCACATTAGCTTGACACGTGGAAGGTGGCCATTATTGGGCGTGGAAGCCAAGGAGCACAGCAGTTACAAGAAGCCGGACACTATTTAACAAGTATTCGGAATTTGGAGAAGAACCCGCCTTGCAATGCCGAAGACAATCTGCACGGCGAACTCATCGTCATTGAAGCCTGGTTCGGGGGCTACTGAGGGAGTCCTGGATTAGGGGGTGTCCGGACAGCCAGACTATAACCTTTGGTCGGACTGTTGGACTATGAAGATACAAGATTCAAGACTTTGTCTCGTGTCCGGATGGGACTTTCCTTGGCGTGGAAGGCAAGCTTGGCAATACGGATATGTAGATCTCCTCCCATTGTAACCGACTCTGTGTAACCCTAGCCCCCTCCGGTGTCTATATAAACCGGAGGGTTTAGTCCATAGGACAACAGCAATCATACCATAGGCTAGCTTCTAGGGTTTAGCCTCTCTGATCTCGTGGTAGATTTACTCTTGTACTACCCATATCATCAATATTAATCAAGCAGGAGTGGGGTTTTACCTCCATCGAGAGGGCCCGAACCTGGGTAAAAACATCGTGTCCCTTGTCTCCTGTTACCATCCGCCTAGACGCACAGTTCGGGACCCCCTACCCGAGATCCGCCGGTTTTGACACCGACAATGGCCCAGATGACGCTATTGGGCCTAATTCGAATAGGGCGTAACGGGCCTTGGGTTAGCGGGCTGTAAATGGGCTATTTGCGAACAGGTCGTTAACATGCTTTCCATGGGCCGGCCCGCCACCTTTTGACCAAGTCAAATGGGCTGGCCTTTTCACAGGAATGGGCCTCTGTTGGGTCGTTCCACGTGTCGACGTATCATAGGCGCCTTCTGTCCAATGAGTGGATGACATCTATCCCAGCGATGAGCCGACACGTGTTTCCTCCAGCCAATGATGATTTTACACGTGGAAAATCCCTATTGGTCGGGGCTGTTAACGGGTTATCGGATCCAAAACCCGACCCGATAACTTAACAGCATTCCGTTACGGTGGACGCCACGTGTCGGTCACCCTTGACGAAAGCACTTCTGTGACACGTGATTTATCGTCATGGAAGTGGACACTTCCGTGATGATAATTTTGGTAATGTCACGGAACACTTCTACGACAGCACAGGTATGACTATCTTGATTCTGTCATAAAATCGTCATGGATGTACATGTATGACAGAAAATGTGACCTACTGTGACAAACACGTATCGTCACAGAAGTGTATTTTTTTGTAGTGCTCCTCCAGCCTCCACGGGCTCCTGTTCATCCAGTCTCCACCGTGCGCTACTCCACCGGCTACTGTTCAACCACCCCTCCATAGGCACCCCTCCACCGTCTACTGTTCATCCAGCCCTCCACAGCACGGGGTCCTGTTCAACCACCCCTCCACCATCTACTATTCA
Organism: Triticum urartu; assembly: GCF_003073215.2. Taxonomy (NCBI): domain Eukaryota; kingdom Viridiplantae; phylum Streptophyta; class Magnoliopsida; order Poales; family Poaceae; genus Triticum; species Triticum urartu. The sequence goes on from NC_053022.1 coordinate 301,618,983, forward strand.
TCCATCCCTCCACACCACAGGGTCATGTTCATCCAGAGGAAACGCCACCGCTCACTGTTCATCCCCCCCCTCGCAACGCTCACTGATCATCCCAGAGGCAATATCGATCGGCTTCAGTTAGCAGCAGTACCGAAGGAATCGCTCGATCGGGTTCAGTTAACAGCCATCGATCGATTACTCGGGTTCAGTAACGCGTAGCCCACAGTGCAATCGCTCGGGTTCAGTTAGAGCCCAATGCCTCGCTCGGGTTCAGTTAGAGCCAATGCCTTGCACACACACATGCGTACGTGTACGAGAGAAACGCGCACGCTCGGCCCCCGACCTCCCACCGTAACCGGGAACTCCCCAAAAATTTTCTCGCCCTCGCTTCTACCATGGTTTTTTCCGTCATGGATGGCCCAAAGAATGTCATGCAGCTGCATCTCCGGCCCACCCAGGACGAAAAGCCCATTTTTCATGATTTTTTGTCATAGAAGTAGGAGCGCACCACATCTATGATGATACCGGGTTTTGTCACAATTATCGTCATAGAAGTGTCATGTATGACAGAAAAAAATATTGTTCGGCCCAAAATGTCACGGATGTGTCTTTTTTTTGTAGTGTGTGTGCAAAGCACGTCGGTAGAACCAGTCTCGCGTAAGCATACGCGTAATGTCGGTCTGGGCCACTTCATCCAACAATACCGCCGAACCAAAGTATGACATGCTGGTAAGCAGTATGACTTGTATCACCCACAACTCACTTGTGTTCTACTCGTGCATATGATATCTACGCATAAAACCTGGCTCGGATGCCACTGTTGGGGAACATGGTAATTTCAAAAAAAATCCTACGCACACGCAGGATCATGGTGATGCATAGCAACGAGAGGGGAGAGTGTTGTCTATGTACCCTCCTAGACCGTAAGCGGAAGCGTTTATCAACGCGGTTGATGTAGTCGTACACCTTCACGATCCGTCTTGATCAAGTACCGAACGTACGACACCTCCGCGTTCAGCACACGTTCAGCTCGATGACGACGGCGTGGTGACCGTGTTGGTGAAGAACAATCTCCGCAGGGCTTCGCCTAAGCACTATGAAAACTATGACAGAGGATAAACTAGAGGGGACGGGGTAGCCGACACACGGCTTAGTGTTTCTTGATGTGTCTTGGGTAGTAGCCCTGCCCCTCTATTTATATGTTGAGCCTTGGGGTCGAAACTTGGAGTAAAAGCCTCCACAAAGTCGGTTTCACCCGAAAGGCAAGAGTCCTTCTCGGACTCCAGGGCCAGACGCCAGTGTTCCCGACATCTGGACCCAGACGCCAGGGACCCTGGCATCTGGCCCCTGGACTCCACAAAACTTCCTTTTGCGCTTTCCAAAAACCTTGTGGGCTTTCCCCTTTGCCCCAAATAAAGTGTTCTCGTACCCAAACATTTCGGGAAACATCCGGAACCTCTTCCGGTGAATTCCGGAACCTTTCCGAAGACCAAACACTATTATCCCATATATCAAACTTTATCTTCGGACCATTCCGGAGTTCCTCTTCATGTCCGTGATCTTATCTGGAACTCCGAACAACATTCGGTTACCAACATACATAAGTCATAAATACTATATCGTCTATGAACTGTTGGGGAACGTAGTAATTTCAAAAAAAATCCTATGCACACGCAAGATTATGGTGATGCATAGCAACGAGAGGGGAGAGTGTTGTCCACGTACCCTCGTAGACCGAAAGCGGAAGCGTTAGCACAACGCGGTTGATGTAGTCGCACGTCTTCACAATCCGACCGATCAAGTACCGAACGCACGGCACCTCCGAGTTTAGCACACGTTCAGCCCGATGACGTCCCTCGAACTCCGGTCCAGCCGAATGTTGAGGGAGAGTTTCGTCAGCATGAAGGCATGGTGACGATGATGATGTTCTACCGACGCAGGGCTTTGCCTAAGCACCGCTATAGTATTATCGAGGTGGACTCTGGTGGAGGGGGGCACCGCACACGGCTAAAAGATCAAATCAATTGTTGTGTCTATGGGGTTCCCCCCTGCCCCCGTATATAAAGGAGAAAGGGGGGAGGTGCAGCCGGCCAGGAGGAGTCCTACTCCCATCGGGAGTAGGACTCCCTCCCTTCCTTGTTGGATTAGGAGAAGGGGGAAAGAGGAGGGAGAGAGGAAGGAAAGGGGGGGCGCCGCCCCCCTCTCCTTGTCCTATTCGGACTAGAGGGGGAGGGCGTGCGGCCCTGCCCTACCCGCCTCTCCTCTTCTCCACTAAGGCCCACTATGGCCCATTAAGCCCCCGGGGGGTTCCGGTAACTCCTCGGTACTCTGGTAAAATCCCGATTTCACCCGGAACATTTCCGATATCCAAATATAGGCTTCCAATATATCAATCTTCATGTCTCGACCATTTCGAGACTCCTCGTCATGTCCGTGATCACATCCGGGACTCCGAACAACCTTCGGTACATCAAAACTCATGAACTCATAATATAACCATCATCGAAACTTTAAGCGTGCGGACCCTACGGGTTTGAGAACTATGTAGAAATGACCGAGACACGTCTCTGGTCAATAACCAATAGCAGAACCTGGGTGCTCATATTGGCTCCCACATATTCTACGAAGATCTTTATCGGTCGGATCGCATAACAACATCATTGTTCCCTTTGTCGTCGGTATGTTACTTGCCCGAGATTCGATCGTCGGTATCTTAATACCTAGTTCAATCTCATTACCGGCAAGTGTCTTTACTCGTTCCGTAATACATCATCCCGCAACTAACTCATTAGTTGTAATGCTTGCAAGGCTTAAGTGATGTGCATTACCGAGTGGGCCCAGAGATACCTATACGATAATCGGAGTGACAAATCCTAATCTCGAAATACACCAACCCAACAACTACCTTCGGAGACACCTGTAGAGCACCTTTATAATCACCCAGTTACGTTGTGACGTTTGGTAGCACACAAAGTGTTCCTCTAGTAAACGGGAGTTGCATAATCTCATAGTCATAGGAACATGTATAAGTCATGAAGAAAGCAATAGCAACATACAAAACGATCGAGTGCTAAGCTAACGGAATGGGTTAAGTCAATCACATCATTCTCCTAATGGTGTGATCCCGTTAATCAAATGACAACTCATGTCTATGGCTAGGAAACATAACCATGTTTGATCAACGAGCTAGTCAAGTAGAGGCATACTAGTGACACTCTGTTTGTCTATGTATTCACACAAGTATTATGTTTCCAGTTAATACAATTCTAGCATGAATAATAATCATTTATCATGATATAAGGAAATAAATAATAACTTTATTATTGCCTCTAGGGCATATTTCCTTCACGAACGTTAAGCGTGCGGACCCTATGGGTTCGAGAACTATGTAGACATTACCGAGACATTTCTCTGGTCAATAACCAATAGCGGAACCTGGATGCCCATATTGGCTGCTACATATTCTACGAAGATCTTTATCGGTCGAACCGCATAACATACGTTGTTCCCTTTGTCATCGGTATGTTACTTGCCCGAGATTTGATCATCGGTATTTCAATACCTAGTTCAATCTCGTTACCGGCAAGTCTCTTTACTCGTTCCGTAACACATCGTCCCGCAACTAACTCATTAGTTGCAATGCTTAAGTGATGTGTATTACCGAGTGGGCCCAGAGATACCTCTCCGATAATCGGAGTGACAAATCCTAATCTTGAAATACGCCAACCCAACAAGTACCTTCGGAGACACCTGTAGAGCACCTTTATAATCAACCAGTTACGTTGTGACGTTTGGTAGCACACAAAGTGTTCCTCCGGTAAACAGGAGTTGCATAATCTCATAGTCATAGGAACATGTATAAGTCATGAAGAAAGCAATAGCAACAAACTAAACGATCAAATTCTAAGCTAACGGAATGGGTCAAGTCAATCACATCATTCTCCTAATGATGTGATCCCGTTAATCAAATGAAAACTCTTTGTCTATGGCTAGGAAACATAGCCATCTTTGATTAACGAGCTAGTCAAGTAGAGGCATACTAGTGACACTCTGTTTGTCTATGTATTCACAAATGTATCATCTTTCCGTTTAATACAATTCTAGCATGAATAATAAGCATTTATCATGATATAAGGAAATAAATAATAACTTTATTATTGCCTCTAGGGCATATTTCCTTCAATTTTTCCCATGAGAGATGTACAAAGCACTTCTAGACAAGAATCTAAGGAGACTCCTGAACCTGACATTCCGATGGATTATTATGAACAAACACATGATGAAAATCCTGAGGAGGATAATGAGGAAACCCTTGGTAGGGGCAAAAGACAAAGGACTGTAAAGACCTTTGGTGATGATTTCTTCATATACCTCGTGGAGGATAATCCCACTTCTATTTCAGAAGCATATGCATCTCCAGAAGCTGGCTACTGGAAGGATGCGGTCCGTAGCGAGATGGATTCCATCATGGCTAACGGGACTTGGGAGCTTACTGAACGTCCTTATGGTTGCAAACCATTGGGATGCAAGTGGGTGTTCAAGAAGAAGCTTAGGCCCGACGGTACGATAGAAAAGTACAAGGCTAGGCTTGTGGCCAAGGGCTACGCCCAGAAAGAAGAAGAAGATTTCTTCGACACTTATTCTCCTGTGTCCAGACTGACCACCATTCGAGTATTACTCTCGTTGGCGGCCTCACATGGTCTTCTCATTCATCAGATGGATGTTAAGATGGTTTTCCTGAACGGACATCTAAAGGAGGAAATCTATATGCAACAGCCTGATGGCTTTGTGATAGATGGTCAGGAAGGAAAGGTATGTAAGTTGGTGAAATCTTTGTATGGCCTGAGACAAGCGCCTAAGCAATGGCATGACAAGTTTAATGAAGCGTTGACATCTGTTGGCTTTGTTGTTAATGAGGCCGACAAATGTGTATACTATCGCTATGGTGGGGGCGAAGGAGTTATACTGTGTTTGTATGTTGATGACATACTGATATTTGGAACTAATCTCAAGTTGATCGAGGAGGTTAAGTCCTTCCTATCTCAGAACTTTGAGATGAAGGACCTTGGAGTGGCTGATGTTATCTTGAACATCAAGCTATTGAGAGATGACGAGGGTGGGATTACACTTCTGCAATCCCATTATGTTGAGAAGGTGTTGAGTCGCTTTGGATATTCGGACTACAAACCATCTCAAACACCATATGATTCTAGTGTGCTGATTCGAAAGTCTAAAGGCACAACTATAGATCAATTGAGATACTCTCAGATTGTTGGTTCACTCCAGTATCTAGCGAGCGCAACAAGGCCTGACATCGCATTTGCTATTAGCAAACTGAGCCGATTTGTTTCCAAACCGGGCGATGTACATTGGTGTGCTCTTGAGAGAGTTATGCGCTATTTGAAAGGTACTATGAACTATGGACTTCACTATACCGGATACCCGTCGGTACTTGAAGGGTATAGTGATGCGAATTGGATCTCTAATGCTGATGAGATGAAGGCCACAGCTGGGTATATGTTTACTCTTGGAGGTGGTGCTGTTTCCTGGAAGTCTTGCAAGCAAACGATCTTAACAAGATCGACAATGGAAGCAGAATTAACATCATTAGACACGTCGGGTGGCGAACCGGAATGGCTTCGAGATCTATTGATGGACTTGCCAGTGGTTGAGAAGCCGGTTCCGGCCATCCTTATGAACTGCGACAATCAAACAGTTATTGTCAAGGTGAAGAGTTCAAAGGACAACATGAAGTCCAACAAACACATAAGAATGAGATTGAAAGCTGTCAGAAAATTGAGGAACTCTGGAGTGATAGCGTTGGATTATATTCAAACGGCTAAGAATCTGGTAGATCCCTTTACTAAAGGGCTATCACGTGTTGTGAAAGATAGCGCATCAAGGAAGATGGGTATGAGACCCACATGAGTTGCCATGGTAGTAACCCAACCTATGTGATCGGAGATCCCGTGAAGTAGGACCTGAGAAAACAAGCCAGTGGTGAACTGAGGAGAGTAACTTTACTAACCCACTCCGTTGGAGATGCAATACTCTCAGAAACTGTATGGAAGGATGACTATTGTCTTAATGTGTTCCAAGGCTTATATGTATAAGCAAGATGCTATCCTACAAAGCGATCTTTGGAGGAACACACCTATATGAGCCCGACTGCTGGTCACAGTCTATGAAATTGGGGTGATCTCTAGCAAGCTCATGAACATGCCAGGAGTGTGACTAATATACTCCACCCGAGGGGTCGGCCTTTGGCAGCCTCGTATCAGTGAGACTTATGGTGAAACTTCTTGACGCCAAATTGACAATTCAAGGCATAGTCCATTGTCCAGTTGTGAAGGAGTGTAACTACTTGGTCTAGGTCGAGCTCAACCTTAATCGGCCTCCACTGAGATGCTGGTATATCAAAACAGCGTTTGGAACAAAGGACAAATGGGCCCCTGAGATCTGGTGGGGGATTGTTGAAATATGAGATGGGCCTAGAACCCATATGACAATTTCAGATTTAATCTCTAAGGACCCATGTAGGTGGCATGACAATGTGGTGGGAAGTTTAGTCCCATACCGCTAGTGGAAAGAGAGCTGGAGTGGTTTATAAGGGATTCTCTCCCTCATGCTATTGGAGCTTGAGAAGAAAAGAAGCCCTCGCGCACTCCTCCTCCTTCGCTCGACTCGTCACACCACGCCACGCCTCGTCACGACGTGCCGCGCCGCGGGTTGCGGGATTGAGCCGAGCCGAGCTCACTCCTATACGCTTCTTTTTGCCGGCCAGGAACAGAGAGTCTTTAACAGGTAGGGCCACGATCTGAGACATGTGGGGTGCTGCCAACCCTAGCCGCCACGAAACAGAACGCATCTCCATCTCCGCCTCCACGTCGCGGTTGACGGGAGAGCAGGCCTCCGAAACCCTGCCTCTCCGGTTCCTGTACGGGAGAGGGGCGATTAGGTTTTTGGGTACCGACTACGCGACTGCTCGCTTCTGTTCATCTACGTCCACATCGCCTTCGTCATCACCATGTCGACCGACGCCGACCGTGCCGCCGCTGAGAAGGCCGAGGCCGACAAGAAGGCCGCCGAGGATGTCGCGGCTGCTGCCACCGCCACCGCCACCGCCGCCGCGTGGCCGATTGGAGGGTATCTATCGCTTATCCCTTTCGTGTTTCTTTCTGTTGTAGCAGTACTAGCGATATGCGTAGATATTTCTACTATGTGCATAGTACATGCTCTGTTAGATCGTAATCAGTATGTTATCAATGCTGTCCATGTCATGCTCATGATTTATTTATGGATTAATTTAATCGAAAAACTGTCTATTTTCTTATCATGGAGCACCTAAATCTCACGAAACAATTGGACGTTTAGGGTTCTGTAGAGACGCACATTCGTCCTTGGGCAATCCATGTCGCGGAGAACAACCGAACGAGGCAAAATTCCTTGTTTCCACCAACCTCCCTTGTTTGTCAAGAAAAGAAAGGGCTCCTGTCATGGAAAGGTCTCGTCCGATAACAAAACACCCGCAAGCAAACAATGGAACTGCTTTCGTCAATCATAAGATCATGCGCACGCAACTCCCCAACTGATCTAATCTAGATCTGTCTGCAGGCCTTGCTGTCAGATCCTCCGTGACGTCCGTTTTCCGTATAATTTCTCGGTAACTCTCCACAAGGTACACTACACAGAGGTGAAGCGCATGCAGCAGTCACATAATTGCGTTGCGTGATCACTCATGCGGTGGTGCTTTATGATGGCCTTCCCATGTGTGTCCATAAAAGTGCAGACCCCATCCAAGTATGGATGGACTCGAGAGCCTGTCATGCGTGATGCATGCAGCAAACCCATAGATCGATCGCTCGCTCGGCATTCTTCTACGCACATGACAGGCACACGGTGGACTGTTATTACTCTCGTGCTATGGCAGTTGTGGAAACACCGGAATGATATAGTGTTCAATGAAGCCCTGCCATCGGTTCAGGGAGTGCTTGTGAAGATCGAGCTGAAGGCACAAGATTGGAGAGCGGCCGGACTTCTCCGAAAACAGGGTTCCGTCGTTTGTATGGTAGATAGGGAGGACATGGGTGAGTAGTCCGCATGTGGTTTTAAGGCTTTTATAGCCGTGGAGGAGGTTGTAAAAAGGGTTTGTAAAACGTTTGGCCTTTCTTGGCCTCTTCTATCTAGAGGCATCCCTTGACAGGCACACGGGCTCTCTCTCTTCTCCTCGGAGCGCAAAAGTTAAGCGCCCCCGGCCGGCCGGATCGATCGACGCGACGTCCCCGTCGTGGTCACCGCTGGGACGCAGCGGAACACATGCGGCGTTGGGCGCATCTCCGGACATCCGGGCCCCGGCCGCTGATCCCAGCCGCGGGGGCCCATTTCTGTTGATCCGTAGGATGGGCCTGGCCCCACGCACGAAACCTAAAAAGAGCAGGACCCAGCTGCATGCAGTTGGCAGTACAGTACACCTCATTTTCCCAGGAAAAAACATGCTGGCAGAGAGAGCGAGCGAGAGGGGGCGAGAATAATTTATGGTTGGCTCCGATCATGTGTTTTATTTATATATACACCTACTCGATCTCGACGGAACCATTGATGGATGAAGCAGCATATGCATATGCATATGCATGCACAGCGACAGCGTGGTGATCCGGACTGGATGGACCATTTGCGGTTTCCCAACAGGCAAGCCGCCAGCCTCCACGGGGGTCGACGTGGACGCCCATGCAACTGTTGACAAGAGCCTTTTATCTGTCATGTTCGTGCTTCCTCTGCGGTCCCTTGCCCTTGCACAGATCGACCGATCCGTTTATATAGGCAAGCAGATATCCATGCCATGCATGCACATGCACGGAGACGGAGGACGGAAGAAGCTATAGGCCGAGAGAGATGGATCTCATCTCTAGCTCTAGATCGGCTCCGGCGATGATGCACGACGCATTAGATTGTGGCAGCTACGTCTCGACAGGTACATGCATGCATTACATTATATATGGTTGAGCAGTCTGCGTCGGCCGGCCTGGGCCTGGTCTCGTGCCCATGTTTTAGTTGGAACAGCGAAACACAGACGTGGGCGTATGCACCCTAGTTAATGCACCAACGCGCTGCTGCAGTGACTGGAGTGGAGTACTCTTACGATGATGATTATGGCAGTCTGTTTTTAAGGTGCGATCGATTATGGTAGTCATTAAATTGGAGGACGAACGTAGGAGTACGTATGAGCAACAATATACTACAACTACTCCCTCCTTTCCGAATTACTTGTTTTAGATTTGTCTAGATACGGAGATATCTAGCACTAAAATGAGTTTAGATACATCCGTATCTAGACAAATCCAAGATAAGTAATTCGGAACGGAGGGAGTACCTAGCAAGGTTATTTGCTAAACTAGGCAAAGATGGCACAATTATGCCTCTATACATTATCTTGCGCGATTGGGCATGTAGCTCAGATGGTAGAGCGCTCGCTTAGCATGCGAGAGGTATGGGGATCGATACCCCACTTCTCCATTTCACTTTTTTGTTTTCGATCGATACCCCACTTCTCCATTTCACTTTTTTGTTTTCTATCATTTTCTGAAGGTGGGGTAGGACGTCACGTCGCATCTGCGAGTTGAAATGTCATCAACTGCTTCGATCGAGAAGTTAGCCCGACTTAATTACCCAACTTTTTCATCGTCTTTTCCTGAATGCACTTGGTTAATTAGTACTGCAAAGCTGGTAAGTTCCTAGTACAAATGAGATATCGACCCGCGCAAAAAAAAGAACAGACAAACTAATATCACTCCACCTTAGCATCTACTAGTACTAGCTGCAGGCAAAAGTTCCTACCTACGAATGGCACTTAGCATGTTTTAATTTGGTTACATACTACTCCAGTATAGCACCAAGCGGGATATGTGTGTGTGTGTGTGGGTGTGTGGCTTAATTGCGCAACAGCAGAAAGCGTACGTGTTGCAGCCAAACATGTGTAGGCAATAGGAACAGAGCCGCAGATGAGGAATCCCGCGTTGTACCAGTAGTAGTCCTACTGCTAACTCTTACTCCGCTTAATTACTAGCTATAGTTAATGGCCCTACCTTAACTAGTGTGTCCTTACACTTATCATTTTGTTGGGCCAACCCATGTGCCGGGTGATCTTCTTTACAACACAGCCATATGCACTGTGTTGGCGAGAATACATTTCTTCAGGGTAATGCTGAGAGGTTCTTCATTTGTCGATTCGGAAACTGCAACCATTTTATTTTCCTTCACTGGAAACTCACGTGTTGAGACTTGAAACACCAGAATAGATTTGCATGCAGAATTGATCCGTACAATAGACAATGCGGGCTCCTTTGATTTAGCACCAAGACATTTTTTTTAGCATCGACAGTGTTAGCACTTAGCAGGCTGCAGGGAACCAAATAATGATCAGGGAATTTTTTTTTTGCTGTGCTGTGAAGTGCAGGTTTTCTTTGTATTTAGTGTAGTTTTTCTTTTTTTTAGCCGTTTTGAAGTTAGTGTGCTTTGGTCACAACTCACAACTGATAGATCTACATGGGCCGACTAGTAGATCTGATAAAAATCTCATGGAGGCCCATAGTCGGCGATTCCTATTTTGACGATTTAGGCGTCAATTACTGTGTATTTTACAACCAGCGTCTGAAGCGCCCTGCACTGGCCGGCCCATCTATCTGTGTTTTAATCCCCAAAACCAAGCGCGTCGATTGAGATTCGAACAAGCAACCTCCCGCATATAGTATGCTGGTGTAACCCCCGTGCCACCCAGAAGGATCCGGTAAGATTCAACTTTTTCCTTCTTTTATTATTATTTTCTTTTCTTCTTCATAGTTCGATGAATTGCTTGCAAATACGTGAAATTTTTCTTCAAGTCGATGATTTTTTTTAAAAAAATTGCACATTTTTTAAAATCATGAACTTTTTTCAAAATCCATTAACTTTTCTTTAAATTCATTGAACTTTTTTCAAATTTGATAAACTTTTTTTCAAAATCAATGAACTGTTTTCAAAATCGAAGATTTTTTTCCAAATTTGATGTTTTTTTCAAAATCGGTTAACTTTAAAAAAATACTTAATTTTTTCAAATTGATGAACTTTTTTTCATGTTCATGATTTTTCTGAAAATCCATGAATTTTTTTGAAACCTAGAATTTTTTTGTTCTTTGTGATTTTTTTCTGTTTTCTCTCAAATGTCGACATGTACATGGGCCAACCCACCAGCGCCGGCGCGTGGGTGCCGGAAGCGCCCCCATAGTGGTATCCTAGTAAGACCAGCTGCCTCCAAGTTGGGCCCATAATTTGTATATTTCATTTTTGTTGTGGGCCTCTGCCCTGTTTTTTTTTGAACTGTAAGAAATTGTTCTTCCATATGAGGTTGTCTCCAAAGTTTACAAAATATGATTTTTTGGGGGGAACAATTACATCGTTTACTAGTTGGCTAAGTAAAAACCCCGAAGGTTCATTGGCCCAACTATCGTCACACCTATTATAAAAATTGAACTTAGCTAGCTCATGAGCGACAAAAATTGCATCACGAAAAGAATGCTTAAAGATGACCTTCCCTATTAACCACAAAATATGAGTTTGTGTAGTTGTGTTCTACTCCCTCCGTCTCATAATATAAAAGCGGTTTTTACACTACACGGATGACCTTATTCCCAGGTTTATTATGAATGTGTATGGTCCTCCTCGAAGAAGAATATTTATAGTCCTGCATATCCAGAGTTATGAATACGGATTTGCTATTTTACAGTCGACTGTTTTTCAATTCGTTGACATTCAAATCTCTGTCCGTTCGATCTCGCGTTGAGATTCACGCTCGGTCCTGTTTGCTTTGTGTCGGTTTTTAGGTCGGGTTTTTTTTATCGGGCGCGGTTTTTTTGTTTCCGCCCATTTTTGTCGTTTTTGAATTTAGGAGCAGGGTGTCGTTCCCCATTTCCATTCCGATAAGGCAGAGGGGAGAGGTCGAGTGGCGGAGGAGAGGAAGGCGATTCCTTGTGTTCATGGCGATTTCGAGCTCATCCACGGCAGGATACTGACTTCTTCCTCTTGTTTCTCGTCGTCCGCGGCTGCTCTGGTTGGTTGTCCCCTCTCTCGCGCGCTTTTTGCCCGTGGTTTTCGTGCCTTTGTAGTTTCAGATCTAGATGATTTCGCATATCCGCGGGCTGCGCATGTTGCTGTCGCGGTGTCACCTTTGGGGTGTGCGCGTGAATTTCTGGTAGGAGCCTGCAGTGCGCCACGGGCAGTTTTCGCCGTGATCCCGTGTGTTGTTGTTGTGGTCTCACACGAAATCCCTCCCCCCCTGCGGTTGTTTGGTTCTTGTTGTTGATGTGTAGGTAGGCGTAGAGGCTAGTTTTTCTGCAGTTGATGTTGAGGTAGGCGTTGTAGGCGTTAGTTTTTAGCGGCGGATCCTGTAGCTTGTCCCTGAATAGTTCCTGTTTGTAGCCCCAGAATTTTGTCATGTTAGTCTCGTTTTCTACCATGTTGTTGTTAATCCCGGATGTTTTACTGAACATCTCTATGTATTTTGCTCCTTTTGTTGTGCATTTTCCTGAATTTCGTGCTTGTTTTTCAGTGTTTTCTCCATAATAGGAAGTGTATGTAAGATCAAGGGTCTGCAGTGGTATGCGCATGAAGTTCTGCTGTGCATTTTGTCTACCTTCATCTCTGTGCAGTTGACCTATATGCATCTCTATGCTGTAGAACTTCACTGCTTGCTTATGTGCCTCATGTAGCTTTGCTGTACTTTCTTATTTTTTTAGTTAATATTGTACCCCTTGCAGTATTTTGCCCAGTGTTTATGTTGTCATAGTTGATGTGCAACTTGCTCCCTAATTAGTGTGTGGGTATTGTATCCTTTGGCCTTTGTAAATATTGTATCCTTTGGCCCTGTTCTAGTCTGTAATACCCCTCTTGTTCTTCACTATGCATGTGTAGTAGCACTGCCTTTCTTCTTAGTGTGATTGATAATGTATTTTTTCTTAATTTTTATTTGATGTATCTCTGACTTAGACTGTACTTCCCCTAGTTTTCTTTTGATGTAGTTGTATGCCCGATGAATTTTTGTAATGTATTTTTTGAAGTTCAGTGTATTTCCCTGGAGTTTTACACTGTAATTTGTGTGGGTGAGGAATGTAATTAACCATATGGCTTACACTGCAACTAACCATAGTGCTTACACTGTAAATTAGCAGAGTTTTCCACTGTAACTAACCATATGGCTTACACTGCAACTAACCATAGGGCTTACACTGTAAATTAGCAGAGTTTTCCACTGTAACTAACCATAGGGCTTACACTGTAAATTAGCAGAGTTTTCCACTGTAATTAACCATAGGGCTTACACTGTAAATTAGCAGAGTTTTTCACTGTAATTAACCATAGGGCTTACACTGTAAATTAGCAGAGTTTTCCACTGTATTTTGTGTTGATGAGGACTGTAATTTGTGGTTTGGGCTTAGCTTGTATTTTTCATAAGGCTTACGCCGTAATTGAGTAGAGTTTTACACTATAATTTTTGTTGGTGAGGACTATATTTGTTGTAGGGCTTACAGTGTAATTATAAAGTGTATTTTTCCTGTTGGGCTTACACCGTAAATGAGTAGAGTTCTACAGTGTAATTTGTGTGGGTTGGGACTGTAATTGTACAATGTATTTTTCCTATTGGGCTTAATCTGTAAGTCAATGTAAATTCGGCGTGACTTGTCCTGAATTATTTCTGTAATATGACGCAAAATTACAGTGTAATTTCACTTTATATTTTTTCAGTGGTGTTACAGTGTAATTTCGCCCTTAATTTACTGTGTAGTGGCTCTGTAGTTATGATGCACTTTTACAGTGTAATTTTACCCCTAATTACAGTGTATTTTTGGCCATAATTTTTGTACTGCTATCTGCTGTTTTTTAATTTCTGTAAACTGATGCTCTTTGATTCACTGTAACTTTTACCTACAATTTCTTTGCGTTTTGCATTGTAGTTACTATGTGACCCCATATTTTTTTGCAGTGTTTTTTCCTCTTAGGTTAATGCTGTAAATTTGCATAGGTTTTACACTTCCACTTTAGTCTCTTTAATTGAGCCCCATTTGCTCTCTTGTTTTTCAGCTACTAACTCAATGGGAAGACTACGGAAAGCCTGTCCCAAGGATGTCCCGCTTGTTTCTTTAGTTGAGAGTGCTGATTCTTCAAAAGAACCTTTCGTGCCTAACGATTTTGCTGATGATAATGTTATGTCTTTGGTAGTTATTTTTGTCTTATTATCATATCTTTTTCTTCTTCTCATTTTTCCTTGCATTAATACTATTTGCTTATTTGTCTGAACTTCTTCTTTGTCAGGATTCTTCTGGTGATGATGAAGAGCTTGGCAAAGCACTTTACAATTTCTATGTGAAAAATGTAAGTGTTTGTCTGATCTAGTTTTTTTTCTTATTCTTTTGTTGGTTTGATGTTTATGTATTTCTTTTGTGCAGAAAGTCAAGCACCTGAAGAGGAAATTGTCTTCTGTTAGTAGAAGGAATGTTGTAAGTATCTTTTGCTCTTCTCGTGTTATATGTTCCATGTTCTTTTGCTAGGGATTCCCCCCTGTATCTTCAATTTATTTTGGTTTATTAATGTATTTCTTATTTTATTTTTTTGTAGAGGCAGAAACGATCTTCTGATTTCCCTGTTTGTTCGACGTTCACTCGATACTCTGGAAAGTTCTTCTCGGGAGTTGTTGATGGCATGTGTTCTAGGTACAAGGATGTTATTCAGACGTATGGCATGGGTTGTCTCCTTAATTTTGTCCGGATCGAGGTTCCTCTTAGGCTAGTTAAGTGGCTTGCATCTAGGTTCGACGTTCCTGCTTCCGAGTTTCAGTTGAAAAGGAAATTCATACCCTTAACTAAGTATGATATCCATGACATCCTTGAACTCCCAGTAGATGGTGAGCCACTTGTTTCAGATCCTGAGGCTGGTCGTGATTTTATCCTCTCTCATTTCAATCTTACTAGTATCCCACCAGTGTCCTTTTTTGCCAACAAGCTTAAATCTGTAGAAGTTGATTTTCTTGATGAGGACGTCTTCATTTGTTTCATGATTGTGGCTTTCTCTACTTTCCTTTGTCCCAACTCTAGCCTCAGTCCTAGTCCGAAGTACCTCCACATCTTTCAGGATTGTCAGTCTGTGCGTTCCTATGATCTTTCTAGTTTTATTTACGAGTGGCTTTTGAGTAGCATCAAAAAATTCAAGGATGCTACTAAAGTTGCCTCCAAAAGATCAGTGACCTTCGGTGGATGCCATTATGCATTTGCCGTAAGTTTTCTTTTTTCTTTTATTTTATTTATGTTGTCCTTAATCTGTTTGAATGTTTATTATTTAGTTTAGTGCTAACTTGTTTTTGTTTTGTTATGTGTTTGTTTTTGTAGGTAGCTTACCTTGATCATTTGAACTTTGGGCTTCCGTCTGTACCTGATGTGAAACCTCGTATGCTTGCATGGAGAGGCAACAAAGTCAAGCAATTTGCAGAGCTTGACCGAAACAACAGTCGCTCTTTTGGAAAGAGGCCCCTAAAACGTCCATGTGCTCCAACTAATTTGCAGGTTATCTTCTTTTTCTTTTCATGTTCTGTTGTTATTTTTAGTTCATTGTTTCTTTATTCATCCATTTTTACTTTTATGTTTTGCCATGTATTTACTTTTGTTTTTGTTTCAGGGTTCTGTTGAAAAATCCTCAGGCAGTAAGAGTTTTGATATTGGCCCTTCTGATGGTTCTTTTGCAATGAAAGTTCAAAGAACTATTTGCCCTCACTTTGGATCTCAGGTATTTTGTTGTGGTTAGATTGTACTTTTCTGAGCATTTTAATTGTTGCTTTTTGCTGATTTTGTCTCTTGTTCAGACTGCTCTTGAAGTCATTGAGCTTGTTCAGACTAGAAACCAAGACAAACCTAAGATATTCATTGATTGGGCAGAGTCTCTTGTTTTAAATGTTCTGGAATGTGTGTTGAATTCATCTATGCCCAAAGTGTCTGGAAGCGAGCATTAGTCTATGAGCAAATTCTCTTTTGGTTAGTTCATAATCTTTTTCTTTTTTAGTTGCATGTAGCTTTTGTATTTTTATCTTCATTGTTTTAGTGTTATTTTTGATTGCTTGTTCTGCTTGTCATTTATTTGTTTTTGTAGGTAACAAGTCTGTCTCATTTCATTCTGCTATCGCCAATGGTGTTTTTGCTAAATCTGATGGTATTCCAGAGGTTGCTATATCTGATGCTATTCCGGAGGTTGCTAAATTTGATGTTACCCCAGAGGTTCCTACATCTGATGCTATTCCAGAGGTTGCTACATCTGATGGTATTCCAGAGGCTGTTGTATAGCAAGAGAGTCGTCCTGCGGTCACTCCAGATGTCGTTACTCCCATTGTCCCTCTTGTTGTTATCTTTGGTGGTTTAGATAATCCAGTTGTTCTATCTAGCTCTTCAACACCTGCTAAAGTGCATAATGAGGTGTGCATGTTCTTCTTTCTTAGGATGCTTTCTTTCTAGTTTTTTTCCTTGTTGTAGCTCTTTCATTTTTTTGTTTGATTTGTAGGCTGTTGCAAAAGAAGGTCATGTTCCAGTATGCGCCTTGTTTTCTGAAGTTAAAACAAAAGATTCAATTGCTGCAGTTCCTGCCAAAGGTTCTATATGCACTTTTTGTTTTGTTTATTTTGCATATCAGTTTCCTCTGTATCTTGAGTTGCTCTGTTTTCAGGTTGTGCATTCTTTTCTTATTTTCAGGTATTTCTCCTTCAAAGTCTAAATGTGATATCACTGATGTCGATTCTTTCGTGTTGCTTTCAGGTATTTGTTTTAGTTATTGTTTTCATGTTTTTTTCTATTTCAGGTATTCATGTGCTTCTTTTAAGTTGAATTTTTTGTTTTTATTCTTTGTCTAGATGGCCCTGCTAAGGATTGTAATGAGAAAGATGCTGCTAACGCTTTTGGGATTCCTTCCTTTGCCGAGCTTAATCGTGCTCTTGGTATTCAGTCTCCTTCTAATGTCTGCAATTACACCGAGTTCATGCTCATGGAAAATCTCCTATGGAAGATACAAATTCTTTTAGAGACCTGTCACCCCTTGTTCCAATTCGCTTGTCGCAGTATTTCCGTAATGAGGTTAGTATTTCTTTCTCCTTCATCTTTGTTTTCTTGCATTTTAGTCTCTAAATTCATCTTTATTTATTTTGTTTGATTTTTCTCAAGGGTTTTTTGTTTCTGTAGTTGGGTGATGTCCAGTGTTCTCAGTATGTTGCCGACAGATATCTGAAGTCGTTTAATTCACCTAATGATGAGGTTTGTTGTTGTATTTCCTTTTTTATTGTCGTCTTGTACTAATTTTTTTAAATCTTTAATTGATTCTCTGTTCTTTCTTATTCCCTTTCTTCTAGGATTGTATTGTTATGGTTAATGTCGATCACTCTGATTATTCAAAGCCAACCAATCATGTGAACTTATGTTCTCCTGATGTAATCTTGCAAACTACTCCAAAAGCTGTTGTGAAGGTGGTTCTTACTTTCTGAATGTGTTTAGTTTTCTTTTTTCTTTTTCTTTTCAATAATGCATTTATCTATTTTTTCTAGCTAGTTTTTTGAAATTTTATTCAAGCTTTTTTATCTTTATCTGCAGCTCAATGAGGCAGTAGTTGATGTCCATAAAGTTGGTAGCTCAAACTTTGCAGCTAGGTGTCAAGAGCTATCTAGATCAAATGATGTTACTTACAACAAGCTGCACAGTTTTGCTGCCCCTGCAACAATTTATCGTAATCCTATAAAGGTATAGGTATTTATTTATTGGTTTTAACTTTTTAAATGCTTGTATTTTGTTTTCATTTTTATTCTTTTTCTTTATGTGTCTGCTTTGTTTGATCTTTTTCCTTCTCATTTTACAGGTTGCTAATAGCCCGGAATTAGAGATCCTGTCAGACACGCCTGTTGTTTCTAGTGCTCATCTTCTAAGGTTCCTGCATGTTCGAAAGGTGCTCCATCATTTCAGCCCCTTGGTGGTTCTACAACTAGTTCTTCTGCAGCTCATGTCCCTCGTAGAATTGTTGTCCCTGGTAGATTCAACTCAGATCCTTATGTTCCTCAAGTGAATCGTTATTCAGTTACTGCTCAAGAAAGGCGTAATCATCTTGCAATGGTTCAGATTGCAAGTCATCCAGAGTGGTGCAAGTAAGTTTTCACCATTAGTGATGTTTTTTGGTTTTTGTATGTTCTTTTTTTATGATCCTGATCTTTTTGTATTTCTTGTAGGTACGAGGCTATCCGATATGAAAGAGCTTACTGTAGTTATCGTAACCTTTCTTCACTACAGTTCAAATCTCGCGTAAACAATTTCTTGATCTTGTGTGTGTGTCGATATCTATTCAATGAAGCTCACCCTTCCGTTTCTAAGAAACATTTCTTCTTCTCTTACATTGGTGTAAGTAGTAATAAGCTTCTGTTGCATTTCTTGCTGTCTGTATTTGTTAGTTTTCTTTTTGACTTAGCATTTATTTTTTCTCTTGCTTAGGAAACAATTCTGGATGGTACTAATGCTGAGATTGTTGGTAATGCTTTCAATGGTGCTAATAGCGCTTTTCCTATGTGGAGAAGCAACATGGTAGGTGCTGATTAATATCATAGTTTTATTAAGTCATATTTTTGTGCTTAGTCTCATGTAGCTTTCTACCTAGGTTTATGATGTGTTGTTTGTTTTTGCCAGCTGTACTTCCCTATTTGTAGGTCCAGTCATTGGTTTTCTTTTGTGGTTTGCTTGAAGGAGAAACTGTTTGTCTTCCTCGATTCATTATATGGCGAGTTCTCTGATTTCCACCTAGCCATTCATGATCCGATTGTAAGTTTTTTCTCTGGCTTAATGTTCCCTCTGCAGCTGCCCTTTTGGTTTTTTTCATTAGTTTTATGATTTCTCTTGTTTCCTGTGTTATTTCAGGTTAACAACTTCATCAATCTATGGGACACATATGTGACTCCTATATTGAGGAAGCGTATTGACTTTGAAAATTTCGACATTGTGTATCCTGCGGTCCCTCAGCAAAATAACACGTATGTCAAGCAGTATCTCTATACTCATGGCTGCACTTTACCTTTTCTATTGTTTCTTTCTTTGTATTTTTATTTTTCAGTTTTGATATGTGGCTTAATTGTTGTTGCTCATTATTCTTTTTCAGGTATGATTGTGGTGTTTTCTCTGTTATGTACATGAAGCACTGGTCTCCTAGGACTCCAATTGGCAATCTTTTTACGCAAGCTGATATAGATAACATCAGGATCAAGCTCGCAAATGAACTTTATTTCAGCCATTTCAACACTGCTGACAAGTCTCTTGTCACAAACTTCTTTGGTGACGTGAGTGCAGTCTCTGATTTTTTTATTTGTTTTGCCTTAGTCATGCGTTGATTGTTTATATCTTCTAAGTGTTTTTTGACTAATGTATGACTTTTGTGGCAGGTGCAGAACTAGATAACTTTTTCTATCTTCGGTGGTGATTGAGTGGGAAGGTTTTCCTTGGTGGTCAACTGCAGAGTTTTCTTGATGGTCAACAAGTCTGGAGATGCTTCGGTCTTTTATTAGCTTCTATAGTTTAGGAATGTGTTGCTTTTGACCCAACAATATTATTTGGTGCAAGATTGTTCTAGGTTAATGTACTTTTTGGGCTGACGAGTTGTATCCCTACCTTGTAACAGTTCAAGACCCTTTGTTATTGGGATTATTTTTTCGCATGTTTTTTTATAGTTTTATGTTGCACTATATTGATTCATTTAATCAATTTCTAGACCCTTTTCTTGGCTGAAATGATTTTCATGCTGTCTATTGATTCGTACGTATGTTGTAGTCTTTTTTTCTATTGATTTGGCTACATCAAGCTTACATTTGGTATTAAGTAAGTTCTCTCCTCATTATCTACTTTTATCAGTATATAGTAATTGTTTATAGCTACTTTCTACAGTTTTACTCCTTTTTCATTTTGCTTTCTTTAATATTTTTTTGCCTCGTCTTGTTTGTTGCAGTGTTGCTTTATAGTTCTAAAGTTCTTGTGGAAACTTCCAAACAAGCATATCTTATGGCTGTCTATGAAGGTATTTCAATTGTCAGCTTTTTCTTGCTGCATTTTCTTGTCTAGTTTACTTACTGTATTTAGAAGTTCACTCAATATTCTTAAACAAGTTGAATGTTAAACTTTCATCCATAAGGCACCAATGATGCACAAAATACATGCCTCATAAAGTAGTCTTTTCAAATGCAGTAGGTCGCAAACAATGCTTGCCCTCTTAGTACAAGTCAAGTATTTTTGTTCATAACCATCTCTTATTACAAGTCAACTATTTCCTTTTCCTTGTCGTCTTCCTTGCTTGTCCTTTCTGTCTTATCCTATGTCCTCCTCAGATTCTTGTCCCCTAAGCCTCTGTTTGTTGCTGATTCGTCCATCTTCTTCTTTCCTCGGTTCCTTTCCTTGCTGTCATCCTTCTCCCCACCTGCATTTTTTCTTGTTATTTTTAATTTCTTGAATTAAAGTAAGTGTAGCATAGGGGTACAACATGATTATTAAAATACCTTTCTTTACATTCCTAGGGTTCGACTGCTTTCGTCTATTGCTTCTGGATAGATTGTATTGCTTGTCAAGGTTGCTGCAATTCTTGATAGTGTGCTTTTGTGACCCACAGTGCGAGCATTTGTAGAACTTGTTCTGCTTTATTGCTTCGCGAATAGTTAGCATCCTTGGCCTACCCTTTGTTTTGGCTATATCTGGGTCTTGTATTGTCAGTGCCGTGGTTGTCCCCTCTTCACCCCTTGTTGTTGGTATAAAAGTGACTGTTCTTGTGGTTACACTCTGACCCTCATCTCCAGTTTCTTCTTCATCATCCATTTCTCGCAATCTTTTCTGTATCCTGTCCAATTCTCCCAGCAGATATTCATACTTCCTCTTCTTCTTTGAAGCTATTGATGCCACATGCACCAATTTCCTTGCTAACACATTGTACCTTAGTGTGGAGTTCTCTACTGCAACAGCTGGTGTCTTTGTAATATCGAGCTTGTAGTCATTTTTCCTCCATCTGTCAATGATGTATTTTTCTGGTATCTTCTCGATGTTGAGATGGATCATTACTCTTAGTATGTGTGAGCACAACAGTCCATCTTTCTGGAATGAACAACAGATGCAGGAGTACTCTTCTTCGTTCAGTCCAACTTGCACTAGGTATAACCTTTTCCGGCGTTCTTTTACAGGGTAGTTCTCAGCTTGGGTAACTATGTAGTATTTGTCTTTTTCTTGCTCAAAGACAAGCAGCCTTGTTGTGTCTGCCATTTTATGCTGGAATTTTCTGAATATTCCAAGGTTGTACAGCTCATGTGCTTTCCTTTCTATGCTGTATTTCAACCAGAAAGCTTTGCTTGAAACCTTCTTGTTTCTAGAAACATGATCACATTCTTCTTCCTTGTCATGTACAACATCAAGAATCCGGTCATACTCTCTCAAAAAGCTGGTAGCACTGAATGTAGCTCCAACCCCTTTTTTGAAGAGGGAATTTGTTCCTTCACTTCTTGCTGTAGTTTGTATGAATGGGAAGAATTTGTCCTTGAAATACACTGGTATGAACTTTTTCCTATTTTCCCACATGTCGCTGAAGTACTTTATGTCATGAACTTTGTACTTTTCAATCATTTCTTGCCAGTGTTTTTCATATTCTTCCACAGTCAAAGAGTTGTCCACAATGTCCTGGAAATCTTCATATAGGCCTTCGTTAGCTTGGAAACATGGCCCAACTTTCTCCTCTGCCTTTTTCTTTATGTGAAACAGGCAGCTCCTATGGATAGCATTAGGAAAGACTTTTTCAATTGCTGCTTGCATAGCCTTGTCCTGATCTGTAATGATCGATATAGGATGCTTGCCTCCCATAGCCATTAGGAATTGTTCAAACAACCAAGCAAATGTTTCTTTCGTCTCGTTGATAATGAAGGCACAAGCAAACAAGTATGTGTTGCCATGCGGGGATATTCCAACAAAGGGTGCAAACGGTAGGTTGTATCTGTTTGTCAGGAATGTAGTGTCGAAACTAATGCAATCACCGCAAATGTCATACATCATTCTTGACCTAACATCTGTCCAGAATAAGCTTCTCACTTTATTCTCTCCATCAATCTCAAAAGAGTAGCAAAACCTAGGATTTTCTGCTTGCTTCTTGTTGAACATTTGCACTACTTCCATCATGTCAGAGTTTGTGATATCTCTGTTTATTGTTGCTGCGTAGTTAGTCACATGCTTCTTTGTGTAGGGTAGATGAGCCATTCCTCCTCTCAAATAAGCTAGGACAGCAACAATCCTTCTTGTTTCTAGGTTTGTATGCTTCAAAACCCGTATCAAGCACTTCTCTTCATCTAACATGTACTTATGTGACCTGAAGAATCTACTGTTTGGTGTTAACTCATGGTTGTGTTCGAGTTGTTGTCTTGTAATTTCCCAAAAACCTCCTTTCTCTGATATGACCACCATGACTTTACAATCAGTTTTAGCAATGACTGTACTTTTTCTCATGGGTACAACGCTTTCTGCCTCTATTTCTTTTGTCTTGCCCCACTTGTTGCACTTCATAGTGATCCTTGTCACCTCATTGTTCCTCTTTTTGCTTGTTGTTCTGGAGATTGCTACAGTAGCCACTGAAAAGCCTGCTAGTTTTGAGTAGAAATTTATAGATTCCTGAGCTTCTTCTTTTGTTTTGAATTGCATGCCTAAATGTGGCTTGAAATTACTGTTGGTGTTCATCAGATTGCCTTCTGATGCAGCATCTTGTTCATTTTGTAGGAATCTCTCAACGTCTTCTTCATCGAGGAATCCATCATCTCCGTCTTGTTCAAGTGAGTGTTCTGGTTCTTTTATTTCTCCTTCTTCATTGCTACAGCCTGTGCTTGACTTTGTTTTAGCTGCTGCTCTTCTTATGTCAACATCCTCAGGCTCCTGCAACTTTAGGTTTTTGTGTTAGTTTTTTTCCTGATGTAATGTCTCAACTTTCTCATATGTTCATCGTTTGTTCTTTCTGAAGTTTTTGTAGTATGTACCTGTTGCAGATTCATGTTGTAGAACAGGCATGTGTCCCATGGATTAGATTCTCCTCCACCATCTTCACTTGCTACCACTTCGTGATGCAAGTCTCCCTCAAATGTCTGCAAAGTTTTTGAACAGGTTAGTGTAATGAATGTTACTGCGTTTCCTTTGGTATTTTCTTGTAATTCTCATTCAGCAGATATCCTTGTTTACCTTGGTGTCTATTGTTGTGGTGAAACTATCATCTGCTTTGGTCCTGGAGTTTTGCTCAATAGTTCCCATAATTTTCGTCGATGCATCTCCTGAATGTACCTGCATGGTTCATCCCAACTTATAATTCAGACTTTTTCGGTATCATTTTGTGCAGTAGTTGATTTTTTGTATTTCTTTGATTTTTTTACCTTGTATATAATGTCAGATTGAAGGAGGGCAGTGAATGAAAATGTGTCCTGTAGCATAATCATGTTAGCATTTTTTTCAAACTTAATGAACAAACAAGCTCATGCAGCATAAACGAAGGGGGAAAGTTTAGCTACTGCATATTACATTGAGTATCAGTTCTTCCTGTGATAGTCTCAGTAGGTTGTCTTCAGCTAGTGCCCTCATCGTGCTCCTGTCCTGAACCCATTTTAAAAAAGTAGAATGTCAGTGTTAGCATAATCATGAGCAACCAAGCGTTTTTTAGGAATAGAATGTGAGATGCAGGTACTTTCAATGTTCCATGTCCTTTTTTGTTTGTGATTTGATTATTTACTCTGGAAGATCCTAGTAGTTCCCTTTTTAGAAGCACATGCATTTTGCAGTAGTTTTTTCACTGGAAATTTCCTGGAAATTACAAGTTACTTACATCAGTTTTTACTGTGGGATTTTACAGGAATTTTGCATTGTAAAACATTGTAATTACATTGGAAACTACTTACAGTAGTTTTTTACTGTTGGATTTACAGTGTGAAAACATGGTTTTACACTGGAATTGCATTGGAATTTACAATAGAATTTAATAGGGATTTACACTGGAATTTGTGATATTTTCACTGTAAATTGTTTATTTTCCCACAGTAATTGCATTGTAAAACATTGTAATTACATTGGAAACTACTTACAGTAGTTTTTTACTGTTGGATTTACAATGTGAAAACATGGTTTTACACTGGAATTGCATTGGAATTTACCAATAGAATTTAATAGGGATTTACACTGGAATTTGTGATATTTTCACTGTAAATTGTTTATTTTCCCACAGTAATTTACTAGGGATTTGCACTGGTAATTGTGTTATTTTCCCACTGTAAATATCTGTGGGATTTTACACTGTAAATCATGTTTTCACAGTGGAAATTTACACTAGAATTTACCAGGGATTTTTCTCTGGAAATTCTTTATTTTCCCACTGTAATCTTCTGTGGGATTTACATCTGCTTACACTACAATGTAAATTATCAGCTACTTACACTACAATGTTCTAGGGATTTATACTGCAATTTTGTTTTTACTGTTCCAATGTTTTCAATGTTAATTTCTAGGAGAACAGCAGATGTTAATCTATCTTCTTTTTGTTGATGAAGGAAATTCCTCCATGATCTGTTCATGCGAGAGGTGGAGAGAGAAGTTGGGACTTTTTTTGCTGACCTGTGGATCCTGTTGCTGATTCCTCTCTGGCGATCTTCTTTCTTGCTGCTCGTCAGGTACAACATCTTCTTCAACTCTTTTATGATTTGTGTTTGACCTCCCTTCTTCTTCTACCCCATCGCCCATGGCGGCCTCCATGTTCTCCCTTCTTTTTCTTCTTCCCCTTTCTGATTCGCTTGTCTGTGTTGTTAGGTGAGATCTGTCCAGTGGTTTGCGGGAGGGGTTTGGCCCTTTTTCGTGCGTTGCAAGTTGGGCACATGTTGTGTGGGCCTGGAGGTCGGGGTAGGTCCCTGATTTTTCTGGAGTGGGTTGTTGTCGAGGGTTACCGGGTCAAGTATTTTCCCCGACCCGTTTTGGCTGGTCTTTTTCCGCTGTTGGCTGTTTTTGTGGCTGTACAGGTGTCATCTGTTCATTTGTCAGGTTTTTTTGAATGTTGTTGAAATGGAAAACACTCAAATGTCAAATAGACAGTCCCTATGAATATGCTTCCGTTTAGAAAAAGAGATATTTTGGGAGTTTGGGTAGGCAATTATGAATAGAGATCATCATCCATCAAATGTGTACTTCTACACGATCCTACTGCCCTGACCGACCGGTTATCAATCATACGACGGTTGGAGAATTCATAGACCGTAGTCCCCCGGTGGGTCAAGTTGTATTCGGCAATTGTGGGACTCGTTGGAAGCAGATTCTTTATCTGGGATATCAATCAATCAAAAGCCGCCTCAGAGACGAATATCAATCAAAGAGTTAGGTACTCTTGTATTTTATCCATGATTTACTAGTGAACTTCGTCAGAGAAGAAGAAACTGATGTGTCTGTTGGCAGTTACCCGACAAGATGTTAGTATAGACTAGCAAAAGAGACCGTGCGTTGCAACGGGAGAGAAAACATAACACACGCTCTTAACTCAACAACCATCACTCAAGACCACAATTGGTACATCTCCTTTATTGCGAAGCATCATATTTGTGTTGCTGCTTATCCTCATTCTCATCCTCGCCGGCGATGGCCTCGGTGTTCACAAAAAACAACAAAAAATGTGTGTTGAATATGGTTAATCCTAAGGCGTCTCTCTCTCCCTCTCTCCTCCCTCCCCTTCTCTTCCTCTCTTTCTCTCTCTCTCTCTCTCTCTCTCTCTCTCTCTCTCTCTCTCTCTCTCTCTCTCTCTCTCTCTCTCTCTCTCTCTCGCGCGCGCGCGCGCGCGCGCGCGCACTTTCTCTCACTCTCGCGATGGGAAATCTGTTGTTTTCCCCTGCGACATTTTTCAGAGGTATGCATGTGTAGTTATCGATGTTTTCTTTTCCGTATATGGTTATAGTGGGGTGTTTATTTGCAATCCGGATCGCCACCGGTATGAAAAAAACAAATCTTGCGCTATAAATTATAAGTTTGCTTCCATAACAATATTTTAAAAATATTTAACAGGTAAAATTAACATCATATTTAGATTCCACACATTTTTCTAATAAAATTTCATATATAATATGTTAAAATCGAAGTTACGGTTTAAAAGATACAAATAATTTAGAAAATCATTTGGTTTGACTCAAATATATTCAAAAATAATATTTAAAAATACTTAACAGGTAAAATAATCTCATATTCATATTCTACATATTTTTCTAATCAAATTTCATATATAACATGTTTAAATCGGAGTTACAGTTTAAAAGATATGGATGATTTTAAAAAACATTTGTTTGACTTAAATATGATCCGCGGATGAATTACCTAAAACATCAGGGGGGGTTCGAAAAATGTAAAATAATGGTTCGCGTGTGACTTAAATCCGGACGGCGGGTTGATTTCAAAAAAGACAGGGACTTTTGTGTAAAATATGAAAATAACGATTCGTTTTAATTTAAAACGAGACTGCGGGTTCAATTCTCTGAAATAGAGGGTGAGGGAGTCCTGGATTAGGGGGTGTTCGGGTAGCCGGACTATACCTTCAGCCGGACTCCTGGACTATGAAGATACAAGATTGAAGACTTCATCCCGTGTCCGGATGGGACTTTCCTTGGCGTGGAAGGCAAGCTTGGCGATGCGATATTCAAGATCTCCTACCATTGTAACCGACCCTGTGTAACCCTAACCCTATCCGGTGTCTATATAAACCGGAGGGTTGTAGTCCGTAGGCAATCAACTCCATACACAACAATCATACCATAGGCTAGCTTCTAGGGTTTAGCCTCCTTGATCTCGTGGTAGACCTACTCTTGTACTACCCATATCATCAATATTAATCAAGCAGGAGTAGGGTATTACCTCCATCGAGAGGGCCCAAACCTGGGTAAAACAAAGTGTCCCCTATCTCCTGTTACCATCCGGCCTAGACGCACAGTTCGGGACCCCCTACCCGAGATCCGCCGGTTTTGACACCGACATTGGTGCTTTCATTGAGAGTTCCTCTGTGTCGTCGCTTTTAGGCCCGATGGCTCCTTCGATCATCAACAACGATGCGGTCCAGGGTGAGACTTTTCTCCCCGGACAGATCTTCGTCTTCGGCGGCTTCGCACTGCGGGCCAATTCGCTTGGCCTCCTTGAGTAGATCAAAAGCTACGCCCCTGGCCATCAGGTCAGGTTTGGAAGCCAAAACTACACGGCTGACATCCGCGGGGACTTGATCTTCGACGGATTCGAGCCACAGCCAAGAGCGCCGCACTGTCTCGATGGGCATGATATAGCTCTGCCACCGAACAGCGCCTTGGAGGCCGCACACGCATCGGTTCCGACCATTGATTCGGAGCCTACTGCACCAATCGAGGATCAGCGGTTAGACGCTGCCTCAGAGGCTGCGATCTCAGAGGCGATTGAGCCGAACTCCAGCCCCGCACTCCGCATGGCCCGTGACTCCGAGGAGCCGGATTCCTCTCCGAGATCCGAGCCCTCCGCGCCCCTGCCGATCGAATCCGATTGGGCGCCGATCATGGAGTTCACCGCCACGGACATCTTTCAGCACTCGCCCTTCGGCGACATCCTGAATTCTCTAAAGTCTCTCTCTTTATCAGGAGAGCCCTGGCCGGTCTGCGGTCAGCAAGGTTGGGATATGGACGACGAAGAAATTCAAAGCCCACCCACCACCCACTTCGTAGCCACTGCCGACGACTTAACCGACACGCTTGACTTCGAATCCGAAGAGATCGACGGCATGGACGACGATGCAGGAGACGAACAAGAACCAGCACCTGTAGGGCGCTGGAAGGCCACCTCATCATATGACATATATATGGTGGATACTCCAAAAGATGGAGATGGCGATGGAACAGTGGGGGATGACGCCCCCAAGAAACAGCAAAAGCGCCGACGTCAGCGGCACCGCTCTAAATCCCGCCAAAGCAAAAACAGTGATTCCGGCACGAGAGATAATACTACCCCGGATAGCGCCGAAGAACACCCACCTCAGCAAAATTCGGTACAGGAAGATGGAGAAACCAGCCCTCATGAAAGAGTGGCAGACCGAGAGGTCGAGGATGATAACTATACGCCTCCTTCCGAAGATGAGGCTAGCCTCGATGACGACGAATTCGTCATACCATCAGACCCCGCCGAACAAGAGCGTTTTAAACGCAGGCTTTTAGCTACGGAAAGCAGCCTCAAGAAAAAGCAGCAACAGCTTAGAGCTGCCCAAGAATTGCTAGCTGATAGATGGACTGAAGACCTCGCGGCCGAAGAGTATGAACTCGAACGCCCCTCCAAGAGTTACCCGAAGCGCGGGCCGCTACCCCGATCAGAGGAGGAAGCACCTACATCACCAGCACATGACATGGTAGACCGGCCACCTCGCGGCCGTGACAGAGAGGCCTGTCGGCCCTCCACCCAAGCCATGCCCCGACGCTGCTCAATTAAGGCACGGGAAAATGCGCCCGACCTGCGAGACATACTGGAGGATAAGGCAAGACAAACAAGATCGATCTACGGATCGCGCAGGCGCCCTACGGCATGTGACAATGATCTTCACTCCGGATACAACAAATCCGGCCGGGCCGAACACAACAGACATAGCTCTTCCGAGCTGCGTTGTGATATAGCCCAGTACAGAGGCGCCGCACACCCGCTATGCTTCACGAATGAAGTAATGGATCATAAAATCCCAGAGGGTTTCAAACCCGTAAACATTGAATCATACGATGGCACAATAGACCCGGTGGTGTGGATCGAGGATTATCTCCTTCACATCCACATGGCACGTGGCGATGATCTACACGCCATTAAATACCTCCCGCTCAAACTTAAAGGACCAGCCCGACATTGGCTTAACAGCCTGCCAGCAGACTCAATCGGTTCTTGGGAGGACCTGGAAGCCGCATTCCTCGACAACTTCCAGGGCACTTACGTGCGACCGCCGGATGCCGACGAATTAAGCCACATAATTCAGCAACCAGAGGAATCGGCCAGACAATTCTGGACACGGTTCCTAACAAAGAAAAACCAGATAGTCGACTGTCCGGACGCAGAGGCCCTAGCAGCCTTCAAGCACAACATCTGCGACGAGTGGCTTGCCCGGCACCTGGGACAGGAAAAGCCGAAATCCATGGCAGCCCTCACGACACTCATGATCCGCTTTTGCACGGGAGAAGACAGCTGGCTAGCTCACAGTAACAACTTATCAAAGAACCCTGGTAATTCGGATACCAAGGACAAAAGTGGCAGGACACGTCGGAATAAGCAAAAACGCCGCGTTAACAGCGACAGCAATGAAGACATGGCAGTCAATGCCGGATTCAAAGGCTATAAATCCGGTCAGCGGAAAAAGCCATTCAAAAAGAATACTCAGGGCCCGTCCAGTTTGGACCGAATACTCGATCGCTTGTGCCAGATACATGGCACCCCTGAAAGGCCAGCCAATCACACTAACAAGGATTGTTGGGTGTTCAAGCAGGCAGGAAAGTTAAGGGCCGAAAACAGAGACAAGGGGCTGCACAGCGACGACGAGGAGCCCAAGCCGCCGAACAACAATGGATAGAAGGGCTTTCCCCCACAAGTGCGGACGGTGAACATGATATACACAACCCACATTCCCAAGCGGGAGCGGAAGCGTGCGCTACGGGACGTATACGCGATGGAGCCAGTCGCCCCAAAGTTCAACCCATGGTCCTCCTGCCCGATCACTTTTGATCGAAGGGACCATCCCACTAGCATCCGTCATGGCGGCTTTGCCGCATTGGTTCTCGACCCAATCATCGACGGATTGCATCTCACAAGAGTCCTCATGGACGGCGGCAGTAGCCTGAACCTGCTTTATCAGGATACAGTGCGGAAAATGGGCATAGACCCCTCAAGGATTAAACCCACAAGAACGACCTTTAAAGGCGTTATACCAGGTGTAGAAGCCAACTGTACAGGCTCAGTAACACTTGATGTGGTCTTCGGATCCCCGGACAATTTCCGAAGCGAAGAGTTAATCTTCGATATAGTCCCGTTTCGCAGTGTCTATCACGCCCTGCTCGGACGAACCGCATTCGCAAAGTTCAATGCGGTGCCGCACTATGCATATCTCAAGCTCAAGATGCCAGGCCCTCGAGGAGTAATTACGGTTAATGGAAACATCGAACGCTCCCTCCGTACGGAGGAGCATACGGCGGCTCTCGCAGCGGAGGTACAAAGTAGCCTTCTCAGGCAATTCTCCAGTCCGGCCATTAAAAAGCCAGACACTGCCAAGCGCGCCGGGAGTAACCTACAGCAGGACCGCCTGACACACTCTGAGCAAGCGTAGCAATGCGGCCCCAACCCCAGCGCTCGCAACATAGCGAAACCAGTACCTCGCGTACATAACTACGCCCTTGAAATACCATGGGCATAGGGGAAGGGGCACAATAACGGCACGCCCAAAATACGGCTTAAAACGTACCAGGGGCTACCGGATTCTTTTTTTTTAATTTTTCTTATTTCCAGGACTCCATACTTCGGACGACCTGTTCGGCAATTTGACTGCCGCACAAACGATGCAAGATCCAGGGAGGCAGACAAGCCATGCCGCATTATGGAACTCCCAGGTGGTCTCTGTTACGAGCGGTATACCTGTTTTAAATACAATTCCGCGGCCTGCCCCTGGTCAGGACATACTGAATAGTCCAATATCTTTTGCTTACCGTGCTATTTGTATCGTTCGGCTTTGATAAATAGCCTCTCTATAAACAATGCATAGCTTTTTGTCTATTTTTTTGCATTATAATCTCTTTTATATATGTTCATTAATGACATGTTGCACCCGTACACTGTGGTACGGCAAATACGCCAGGGGCTTCAGTACCCTTTAATATGGTGTGAGAAGCCCGTACACTTTCACAAGTGCGGCACCCCGAACTTATAGCACTATATGCATCGGCTCCGAATCATGATTTGGGTCAATAGTTGGGTTTGCCCGGCTCCTATGTTTTGGTGCCTTACGTTCCGCTATATCGACTAAGGTAGCACTAGGAAAACCACTGCGAGTGTGCCCCGGTTGAGCTGGGTTAAGCACCTCAGTGGAGAAAGCTAAAACTGACTGTCATGATGAGGCGAGAGACCGGTCGCTATTCGAGAGGTTTTTCGAGTCCCTAAAGACTTATGCCGCTTCGAGCGAGGAGCTGGATAACCCCAGCCAAGGCGTGGATAGCGCCCCGAACTCGGTCTTCCGAACTAGGGGCTTCGTCGAAATTTAAAATTATAAAGTTCTATGGCTAAGTGAGAGTGTTCAAGCATTATAGTCCGATTGCCTGGTTCGTCGTGCTGAGCGCCTCCCTCGAAGGACCCAAACATGGGAAAAAGAGCGCACAGGTTTATCACCGAACACCCCAGCACTAGTGGCATGGGGGCAGAAGCCAACGACTGGCCATCTCTCAATTTTTGATAAACGGCCGCACAAAAAATAATATTTTAAATTCAATAAGCATTGCTTAGAGCATATGAACAAGTTTTCAGCGCACAGGATAAAATCGAGCGAGTTCATTCAAAAATTACATCCTTGGTACATTCATCCGCCACAAGGCAGGCACCCGCAAGAACATCCTTATAGTAGTTCTCGGGCTTGCGATGCTCCTTCCCCGGCGGCGGGCCGTCCCTCACAAGCTTCTCACCGTCCAGCTTCCCCCAGTGCACCTTTGCACAGCCAAGGGCCCTACGGGCACCTTCGATGCAGACGGAGCGCTTGATGACCTCGAGCCTTGGACAGGCCTCCACCAGCCGCCGCACCAGCCCGAAGTAGCTCCCAGGCAGGGCCTCTCCGGGCCACAGCCGAACTATGAAGCCCTTCATGGCCTGTTCGGCCGCCTTGTGGAGCTCAACCAGCTGTTTCAGCTGGTCGCTCAAGGGCACAGGGTGTCCGGCCTCGGCATACTGAGACCAGAACACCTTCTCCGTCGAGCTGCCCTCTTCAGCTCGGTAGAATGCGGCGGCGTCGGATACGCTGCGGGGAAGATTTGCGAATGCCCCTGGAGAGCTCCGGATTCGGGTAAGTAACAAGTAGTTTACTTTTATATTTCTGCTTTGCATGAAGAATGCCTTACCCGTTGCTATCTTTTCACCTCCTCCAACTCTTGGAGGGCCTTTTGGGCTTCAGCCTTGGCAGACTTGGCAGTCTCAAGGGCCGCCACGAGCTCGGACGCTTGGGTCTTTGACTCAAGCTCCAAACTCTCATGTTTTTTCATGAGAGCCTGAAGCTCTTGCTGCACCTCGCCGACCTGAGCCCCAAGTTTCTCTCGCTCGGTGCGCTCCGCGGCCGTTTTCTTTTCGGCCTCAGATAGCGCCTGCTTGAGGGTCGCCACCTCAGTCGTGGCCCCTACAATAAGCAGTACAATCCTATTATTTTTTGCAATTGCGCCTCTCTATAGGCACCTTTTTCTGTAAGGTATTTCTTACCTTCTTTCTCCTCGAGCTGCCGCTTGGCAAGGCCGAGCTCTTGCTCGGTCCGCCCGAGGTCCTGTTTCAGGACACCCACCTCCGCAGTCAGTGCGGCGGTGGACAGCAGCGAAGCCTACATACGCATATTGACTCTTTATTGTTAGACTCCTGCGAAATTTAATAGATCCTCTATTCGGCTTTTCTTTCCAAACGCCAAACAGAGCATCAGGGGCTACTGTCTATGCGGTAATATTTTTACATATTTTTTACTTACCTCGAAGCCTGTTAGGAGGCTAGCACAAGCTTCACTCAGTCCGCTCTTGGCGGACTGAACCTTCTGGATCACCGTACTCATAATAGTACGGTGCTCCTCGTCGATGGAGGCGCCTTCAAGCACCTCCAGCAGATTGTCCGGCGCCTCCGGTTGGACGGAGGCTGCCGGCTCAGAAGACTTGCTCCTCTTGGAAGGAGTTTGCCTACCGCAGTCCGGAACTGTTGAAGATTCCGGTGCGGTGTCCGGCATAAAGCCGGACTTGGAGCCCTGGGGGGTCTTGTCCCCTTTACTCCTGGAGTCCGGGAGGTCGCCTTGCGGCTCCTCCAGGACCACCTCCTCCTGCCCCGGAGCTCGTTGTGACGCCACTTCGGCGTCATCCGCAGTGCGGGGGGAGACAGCGGGCGGAACTGAGTTCACGTCCGATGAATCCAGGGAGCCGCTCGACGACTCGTTGAGTTCGGCCCGGGGCGGGCTGCATGATTATATTCGACATTAGGGAAAGCTGTGCAACAAAAGGAATATCATGAGTTACTCTGGTATCCGAACACTTATGATTTCGCCGGACGCCTGGCCCTGTCCGGCCACTCCTCTTCGTCCTCGTCGGCGTCGGGGGCGTAGTCCGGCGGAGGGGTCTTCCTCTTCTTGGACCCCTCGGCCTTCCCCCTTGGGGCGGCCTTCCTTTTCTTTCCTCCCTCTGCTGGGGGGGGGAGAGCTTTCTTCTTCCTCCTCGTTTTCACGGGAGGAGGGCGTCTTAGACTTGTCGGATGATGAGTCCGACAACACCACGTCGTGGTCTTCTTCTTCTTGGCCTTCTTTTCCGGCACCACATAAGGTGCCAGAGCCAGCAGCTTCACTAGTAGAGCTGGGGCTGGGTCTTCGGGCAGCGGAGCCGGACAGTTAATCGGTCCGGATACCGCCCGCCAAGCCTGTCAAAGGTAAGGGAGTTTAGATCCCGCATAGAGTTAAACTATGAAAAAAGCTGAACATCCTGTAAAAGGTGAAAATAGCTTACCTCGCTAGCGTGACGCTGCGAGCTGTATCCGCGGTCCTTGGAAGCGGATGCGGGAGCCTCGGCACCTTTGATTAGCACCTTCCAGACGTCTTCATACGTCGTGTCGAAGAGCCTGTTAAGGGTTCGGTGCCGTGCCGAGTCGAACTCCCACAGAGTAAAGTCCCGTTGTTGACACGGGAGGATTCGGCGAACGAGCATGACCTGGACTACATTTACAAGCCTGATTGACTTGTTTACCTGGGACTGGATGCATGTCTTCAGTCCGGTCACCTCTTTCTCGTTACCCCATGATAGGCCCGCCTCTTTCCAGGACATGAGCCGCGTGGGGGGTCCGGATCAGAACTCAGGGGCTGTGATCCATTTCGGATCGCGTGGCTCGGTGATGTAAAACCACCCGGCTTGCCACCCCTTTAGGGTCTCTACGAAGGAGCCCTCGAACCACAGGACGTTGGCAATCTTGCCCGCCATGGCGCCTCCGCACTCCGCTTGGTTGCCGCGCACCACCTTGGGCTTGACGTTGAAGGTCTTGAGCCAGAGGCCGAAATGGGGGCGGACGCGGAGGAAGGCCTCGCACACGACGATAAACGCCGAGATGTTGAGGATGAAGTTTGGGACCAGATCGTGAAAATCCAGGCCGTAGTAGAACATGAGCCCCCGGAAGAATGGGTGAAGTGGAAAACCCAGTCCGCGGAGGAAGTGGGGAAGGAATACTACCCTCTCATGGGGCCTTGGGGTGGGGAGAAGCTGCCCCTCCTCGAGAAGCCGGTGCGCGATGTCTTTGGACAAGTATCCGGCCTTCCTAAGCTTTTTGACGTCGCCCTCCGTGACGGAGGAGACCTTCCACTTGCCTCCCGCTCCGGACATGGCTGGAGAAGGTTGAGGTGGGGAGTGCGGGCTTGGGCGCTGGAGCTCGAGTGTGCAGGAGATGGATAGGCAAAGGAGGAAGAAGGCGTAGGTAAAAAGGTGGATCCTTATCCCCATATATGGGCGGATGCGGTTGTGCGTCTCCACCTGCCTAATAAAACTCTCTTGCCTCCAAGCGCCATGGTAAATGGCGCGGTTAGGGTTACCCATGTCCGTATTGATGAGAATCCCGTAAAAAGGGCACACGATCTCTGCTTTGACAAGACGTGCCAAGGAAACCACCTCGCAAAACATGCTGAGGTAGAAAAGTAAAAACGATTCGAGTAAAGGACTTGGCCGTAGTGTGATAGCGCACTGCAGAATACGTCAGCATATTTGATTTGTGTTAGTATTATTCTCTCTATGGCAATATGTGAAAGCTTATTTTGCAGAACCGGACACTACTCTTGGTGTTTACAATCTTCTACGAAGGACTTGGAGGAGGAACCCGCCTTGCAATGCCGAAGACAATTTGCACGCCGGACTCGTTGTCATTGAAGCCTGGTTCAGGGGCTACTGAGGGAGTCCTGGATTAGGGGGTGTTCGGGTAGCCGGACTATACCTTCAGCCGGACTCCTGGACTATGAAGATACAAGATTGAAGACTTCGTCCCGTGTCTGGATGGGACTTTCCTTGGCGTGGAAGGCAAGCTTGGCGATGCGATATTCAAGATCTCCTACCATTGTAACCGACTCTGTGTAACCCTAACCCTATCCGGTGTCTATATAAACCGGAGGGTTGGTAGTCCGTAGGCAATCAACTCCATACACAACAATCATACCATAGGCTAGCTTCTAGGGTTTAGCCTCCTTGATCTCGTGGTAGATCTACTCTTGTACTACCCATATCATCAATATTAATCAAGCAGGAGTAGGGTATTACCTCCATCGAGAGGGCCCGAACCTGGGTAAAACAAAGTGTCCCCTGTCTCCTGTTACCATCCGGCCTAGACGCACAGTTCGGGACCCCCTACCCGAGATCCGCCGGTTTTGACACCGAAAGAGGGACTTTTTTGAAAAATGCCATGACGGCCGAAAGAAACCCAATTTGCTTTATTATTATAGCAAAAGAGCCCGTGCGTTGCAACGGGAGAGAAAACATAACACACGCTCTTAACTCAACAACCATCACTCAAGACCACAATAGGTCCATCTCCTTTATTTTTGTGAGGCATCATATTTGTGTTGCCGCTTATCCTCCTTCTCACCCTCGCCAGCGATGGCCTCAGTGTTCACACAAAACAGCAAAAAAACGTGTGTTGAATATGGTTAACCCTAAGGCGTCTCTCTCTCCCTCTCTCCTCCCTCTCCCTCTCTCTCTCCCTCTCTCTCTATCTCTCTTTCTTTCTCTCTCCCTCTCTCACTCGCTTTCTCTCACTCTCGCGATGAGAAATCTGTTGTTTTCCCCTGCGACACTTTTCAGAGGTATGCATGTGTAGTTATCGATGTTTTATTTTCCGTATATGGTTATAGTGAGGTGTTTATTTGCAATCTGGGTCGCCGCCGGTATGAAAAAAAAACGAATTTTGCGTTATAAATTATAAGTTTGCTTCCATAACAATATTTAAAAATATTTAACAGGTAAAAGAAACATCATATTTATATTTCACACATTTTTCTAATAAAATTTCATATATAATATGTTAAAATCGAAGTTACGGTTTAAAAGATACAAATAATTTAGAAAATCATTTGGTTTGACTCAAATATATTGAAAATAATATTTAAAAATATTTAACAGGTAAAAATAATCTCATATTCATATTCTACATATTTTTCTAATCAAATTTCATATATAACATGTTCAAATCGGAGTTACGGTTTAAAAGATATGGATGATTTTAAAAACCATTTGTTTGACTTAAATATGATTCGCGGATGAATTACCTAAAACATAAGGTTTTTTTTTCGAAAAATGTAAAATAACGATTCGGGTGTGACTTAAATCCGGACGGCGAGTTGATTTCAAGAAAAGACAGGGACTTTTCTGTAAAATACGAAAATAACGATTCGTTTTAATTTAAAACAGGACTGCGGGTTGAATTCTCTGAAATAAAGGGACTTTTCTGAAAAATGTCATGACGGACGAAAGAAACCCAATTTGCTTTATTATTACTAGCAAAAGAGCCCATGCGTTGCAACGGGAGAGAAAACATAACACACGCTCTTAACTCAACAACCATCACTCAAGATCATAATAGGTCCATCTCCTTTATTTTTACGAGGCATCATATTTGTGTTGCCGCTTATCCTCTGTGACGCCCCCGATTTGACCGTACACTAATCATACACGCAAACGTGTACAATCAAGATCAGGGACTCACGGGAAGATATCACAACACAACTCTACAAATAAAATAAGTCATACAATTATCATATTACAAGCCAGGGGCCTCGAGGGCTCGAATACAAAAGCTCGATCATAGACGAGTCAGCGGAAGCAACAATATCTGAGTACAGACATAAGTTAAACAAGTTTTCCTTAAGAAGGCTAGCACAAACTGGGATACAGATCGAAAGAGGCGCATGCTTCCTGCCTGGGATCCTCCTAAACTACTCCTCGTCATCATCAGCGGGCTGCACGTAGTAGTAGGCACCTCCCGAGTAGTAGTAGTCGTCATCGACAGTGGCATCTGGCTCCTGGGCTCCATCGTCTGGTCGCAACAATTGGGTATAGAAAGGGGAAAAGAGGGAGCAAAGCAACAGTGAGTACTCATCCAACGTACTCGCAAGCAAGGAGCTACACTACATATGTATGCATTGGTATCAAATGGAATAAGGGTATCGTATGTGGACTGAACTACAGAATGCCAGAATAAGAGAGGGATAGCTAGTCCTATCGAAGACTACACTTCTGGTAACCTCCATCTTGCAGCAGGAGAAGAGAGTAGATGGTAAGTTCACCAAGTATCATCGTGTAGCATAAACCTAACCGATGATCCTCCCCTCGTCGCCCTGTGAGAGAGCGATCACCGGTTGTATCTGGCACTTGGAAGGGTGTGTTTTATTAAGTATCCGGTTCTAGTTGTCATAAGGTCAAGGTACAACTCTGGGTCGTCCTGTTACCAAAGATCACGACTATTCGAATAGATTAACTTCCCTGCAGGGGTGCACCACATAACCCAACACGATCGATCCCATTTGGCCGGACACACTTTCCTGGGTCATGCCCGGCCTCGTAAGATCAACACGTCGCAGCCCTACCTAGGAACAACAGAGAGGTCAGCACGCCGGTCTAAATCCTATGGCGCAGGGGTCTGGGCCCATCGCCCATTGCACACCTGCACGTTGCGAACGCGGCCGGTGAGCAGACCTAGCAACCTCCATTACAAAGGAAGTTGCGTTACGCGGTCCAACCCGACGCGCGCCACTCAGTCGCTGACGTCACGAAGGCTTCAGCTGATACCACGACGTCGAGTGCCCATAACTGTCCCCGCGTAGATGGTTAGTGCGTATAGGCCAGTAGCCAGACTCAGATCAAATACCAAGATCTCATTAAGCATGTTAAGTATCCGCGAACGCCGACCAGGGCCAGGCCCACCTCTATCCTAGGTGGTCTCAACCTGCCCTGTCGCTCCGCCACAAAGTAACAGTCGGGGGCCGTCGGGAACTCAGGCCCACCACTACCTGGATGGAGCCACTTGCCCCTTCAGCCCCCATCTCCGAACAGTATCATAAGTAATGTAACCGTATAAGTATATATCATATGCCCGTGATCACCTCCCGAAGTGATCACGGCCCAGTAGTATAGCATGACAGATGGACAAGAGTGTAGGGCCACTGATGGAACACTAGCATCCTATACTAAGCATTTAGGATTGAAGGTAAGGTATCAACAGTTGTAACAACAATGACAGGCTATGCATCATAATAGGATTAACGGAAAGCAGTAACATGCTACACTACTCTAATGCAAGCAGTATAGAGGAGAGTAGGCGACATCTGGTGATCAAGGGGGGGGGGGTTTGCCTGGTCGCTCTGGCAAGGAGGACGTGTCGTCAACACCGTAGTCGAACTGGGGGGGGGGGGCGCCGGCAGTCTCCGGGTCTTTGGGAAAGAAGTAACGGAGGGGGAACACAATAAATAACAAAGCAATCAAAGCAACACAAGGCATAACAAAGCAATACGTAGTGCTAGGTGTGCCCTAACGCAGTATTAGGTGATACCGGGTGATAACCCACAAGTATAGGGGATCACAACAGCTTTCGAGGGTAGAATATTCAACCAAAATTTATTGATTCGACACAAGGGGAGCCAAAGAATATTCGCAAGTAATAGCAACTGAGTTGTCAATTCAGCCACACCTGGAAACTTAGTATCTGCAGCAAAGTGTTTAGTAGCAAAGTAATATGATAGTAGTGGTAACGGCAACAAAAGTAAAGACAACAAAAGTAATGTTTTTGGTATTTTGTAGTGATTGTAACAGTAGCAGCGGAAAAGTAAATAAGCGTAAACCGGTATATGGAAAACTCGTAGGCACCGGATCAGTGATGGATAACTATGCTGGATGTGGTACATCATGTAACAGTCATAACATAGGGTGACACAGAACTAGCTCCAGTTCATCAATGTAATGTAGGCATGTATTCCGTATATAGTCATACGTGCTTATGGAAAAGAACTTGCATGACATATTTTGTCCTACCCTCCCGTGGCAGCGGGGTCCTATTGGAAACTAAGGGATATTAAGGCCTCCTTTTAATAGAGAACCGGAACAAAGCATTAGCACATAGTGAATACATGAACTCCTCAAACTACGGTCATCACCGGTAAGTATCCCGATTATTTTCACTTCGGGGTTAACGGATCATAACACATAATAGGTGACTATAGACTTGCAAGATAGGATCTAGAACTCACATATATTCATGAAAACATAATAGGTCAGATCTGAAATCATGGCACTCGGGCCCTAGTGACAAGCATTAAGCATAGCAAAGTCATAGCAACATCAATCTCAGAACATAGTGGATACTAGGGATCAAACCCTAACAAAACTAACTCGATTACATGATAAATCTCATCCAACCCATCACCGTCCAGCAAGCCTACGATGGAATTACTCACGCACGGCGGTGAGCATCATGAAATTGGTGATGGAGGATGGTTGATGATGACAACCGCGACGAATCCCCCTCTCCGGAGCCCCGAACGGACTCCAGATCAACCCTCCCAAGAGGTTTTAGGGCCTGGCGGTGGCTCCGTATCATAAAACGTGATGATTTCTTCTCTCTAATTTTTTTCTCTCTGAAAGCAAATATATAGAGTTGGAGTTGGCGTCAGAGGGTCTCCAAGGGGCCCACGAGGTAGGGGGCGCGCCCTAGGGGGGGGGCCCACCCTCGTGGAAAGGGTGTGGGCCCCCTGGTCTTCATCTTTGGCGAGGATTTTTTATTATTTTTTCTAAGACCTCCCGTGGAGTTTCAGGTCATTCCGAGAATATTTGTTTTCTGCACATAAAACAACATCATGGTAATTCTGCTGAAAACAGCGTCAGTCCGGGTTAGTTCCATTCAAATCATACAAATTAGAGTCCAAAACAAGGGCAAAAGTGTTTGGAAAAGTAGATACGATGGAGACGTATCAACTCCCCCAAGCTTAAACCCTTGCTTGTCCTCAAGCAATTCAGTTGACAAACTGAAAGAAAGAAAGAAAGAAAAACTTTTACAAACTCTGTTTGCTCTTGTTGTTGTAACTATGTCAAGCCAGCATTCAAGTTTTCAGCATAAATCATAACTAACCATATTTGCAATAATTCTCAGGTCTCATAATTACTCATATCAATAGCATAATCAACTAGCAAGTCATAATAATAAATCTCGGATGACAACACTTTCTCAAAACAATCATAATATGATATAACAAGATGGTATCTCGCTAGCCCTTTCTGAGACCGCAAAACATAAATGCAGAGCACCTTTAAAGATCAAGGACTGACTAGACATTGTAATTCATGGTAAAAGAGATCCAATCATAGTCACACCCAACGTAAATTAATAGTGATGAATGCAAATGACAGCTGTGCTCTCCAGCTAGTGCTTTTTAATAAGAGGGTGATGACTCAACATAAAAGTAAATGGATAGGCCCTTCGTAGAGGGAAGCAGGGATTTGTAGAGGTGCCAGAGCTCGGTTTTGCAATAGAGATAAATTGTATTTTGAGCGGTATACTTTCATTGTCAACGTAACAACTAAGAGATGGCGATATCTTCCATGCTAAACACATTATAGGAGGTTCCCAAACAGAATGGTAAAGTTTATACTCCCCCTCCACCAACAAACATCAATCCATGGCTTGCTCGAAACAATGAGTGCCTCCAACATACATCAGGTCCAGGGGGAGTTTTGTTTGCAATTAATTTTGATTTAGTTTGCATAAAGCATGGGACTGGGCATCCCGGTGACCAGCCATTTTCTCGTGAGTGAGGAGGGGAGTCCACTCCTCTTGAGAATAACCCGCCTAACACGGAAGATAAGGACAACCTTTGTTGATACATGAGCTATTCGAGCATACAAAACAGAATGTTTATTTGAAGGTTTAGAGTTTGGCACATACAAATTTACTTGGAACGGCAGGTAGATGCCGCATATAGGAAAGTATAGTGGACTCATCTGGAATAACTTTGGGGTTTAAGGGATTGGATGCACAAGCAGTATTCCCGCTTAGTACGGGTGAAGGCTAGCAAAAGACCGGGAAGCGACCAACTAGAGAGCGACAACAGCCATGTACATGCATTAAAATTAATAAACATTGGATGCAAGCATGAGCAGGATATAATCCACCATGAACATAAATATCGTGAAGGCTATGTTGATTTGTTTCAACTACATGCGTGAACATGTGCCAAGTCAAGTCACTTAAATAATTCAAAGGAGGATACCACCCCATCATAACCATCTTAATAGCATGTTGGCATACAAGGTAAATCATTATAACTCATAGCTAATCAAGCATGGCACAAGCAACTACGATCTCTAATTGTCATTGCAAACATGTTTATTCATAATAAGCTGAATCAAGAACGCGGGACTCATCATATTTACAAAAACAAAAGAGGTCGAGCTCATATCAGCTTTTCTCCTCTCAGTCAGTCCATCATATGTCATCATAATTGCCTTTCACTTGCACGACCGAACGGTGTGGATAATAATAAGAGTGTACGTGCATTGGACTAAGCTGGAATCTGCGAGCATTCAATAAACAGGAGAAGACAAGGCAATATGGGCTCTTTGGTTAATTCAACAATAATGCATATAAGAGCCTCTTCAACAATTTAATTATGGTCTTCTCCTACTGACCCCCAAAGAAAAGAAAATAAATAAAAACTATTTACACGGGAAAGCTCCCAACAAGCAAAAGAAGAACGGGAAATATTTTTGGGTTTTCTTTTTAATTATTACTACTACAGCAGAAAAATAAACTACTACTAATCTTTTGGTTTTCTTAAGGTTTAACAAGCACACAAGAAGAAAGCAGGAAAAAGAAAATAAACTAGCATGGATATTATAGTGAAAAAGTATGAGCACCGACATCTAGCAATGAGTGTGTGTGAATATAAATGTAATGTCGGTGAGAAATACGTACTCCCCCAAGCTTAGGCTTTTGGCCTAAGTTGGTCTAGGCCACGGCTGGCCTGGCAGATATCCATAATAATAGTTGTTGGGGTCGTACTGTGATGAAGAAGGATAGTTGGGATCATACTGATGTGCAGCGGTTATCGCCTGCTGAGCTGCAGCGTGGAGCCAAGCTGCCTCCACTCTCCTCTCGTACTCTTCTGCCTCCTCTCTGGTAATAACATATCTTCCTTTTGCCTGTGAATCAAAGAAGGCAGGAGCAGGGAGAGTAATACGGAGAACACGTCGTTTATCAAAAAATAAGCGGTATAAGAGAGGTGATTCAGATCTCTCGACAAACTGGTGTGAAGCCATAGAGTCATAATCTAAATATGCAGGGGGAAACTCCATATCACCCTCACGAATGTCTATCTCAAGAAAATGAGCTAAGCGGGTTGCATAAATTCCTCCAAAGAAATCTCCATTATGTCTATTATGATGCAACCTACGAGCTACAATGGCTCCCATATGATAAGATTGGTCTCCTAACACAACACTCCTAAGAATGCTAAGATCAGGGACACACATGTGACATGCTTCATCCTTAGCATTTATGCATCTACCAATGAAAAGAGAAAAATAATGTATAGCAGGAAAGTGAATGCTCCCTATGGTAGCCTGCGTTATATCTCTAGATTCCCCCATAGTTATACTAGGAAGAAAGTTTCTAAATTCAGATTTAGGGGGATCCCTAACACTACCCCATGATGGAAATTCGCAAGCAGAAGTGAAATCCTCTAAGTCCATGGTATAAGATTTGTCATAAAGATCAAACATGACTGAAGGAGAATTACGCGAAGATGAATACTCAAACCTCCTCACAAATGAACTTCTGAGATCATGATATTGGGGGCATTTGTTAGCCTCAAAATTCTCAAGACCGGCATTGCACAAAAATGTTTTGAATTCTTCTTTAATTCCCACACGGTCCATAAAATTTTCCGACGGCCATTCGCAAGGCCGTACTGGAGCTTCTCTTGGTGGATCCTCATCAGCATCGTGCATAGCAATCCTGGGTCCTTGCTTATTAGAGGAACCACCTTGGAACATCTTCCTAAGCATATTGTTTATCTCTGAAAAATTCTGAAATTTTTAGTAACTTCAAAATAAAAGTAAACCAAACTCAATAAAACTGATAGTAACTACTCCTACAAGTGCCTAGAGCCTATATCAAGCATTAGAACTACTTAGAACCATATAAATTTGACAGGCAAGCTCAAGAACATGGTCACCTATGCAGCACAAATTTGCAATGAATAAAGCACTAGAACAAAAACTAATTGGACCAATGGAGGAGTCACATACCAAGGAACAATCTCCCCAAGCAGTTTTGCGAGAGGTGCTTTGAGCAAGGAGATCGAAAATCACAGCAAAAGTGGCTGGAACTCGTGCTTGAGTTGGTTTTTCGGGTTTGTGTGAGATAGAGGAAGAAGATGGGTGCTGGGATAAGTGGAGGAGGGCCACCGTGGGCCCACGAGGCAGGGGGGCGCGCCCTATAGGGGGGGGGGCGCCCACCACCCTCGTGGCCTGGTGGCAGCTCCTCCCGCGGTGATTTTTGCACAGTAAATCCTCAAATATTCCTGAAAAAATCATATTAAATTGGCATGTCATTCTGAGGACTTTTATTTTCGGGTTATTTTTATATTACACGGATAATCAGATAACAGACAGAAAAATACTATTTTTACTTTATTTAATATAAATAACAGAAAGTATAGAGAGGGTACAGAAGTTTGTGTTTCTAGTTTCATCCATCTCATGCTCATCAAAAAGAATTCACTAACAAGGTTGATCAAGTCTTGTTAACAAATTCATTCCGATAATCATGGAACCGGAGAAATTTCGAATAACACTAAGTTACCTCAACGGGGATATGCACATCCCCTATAATAAGAATATCATATTTCTTCTTGACAGTAGGAAGAGGAAATTCAAAACCTCCAAATATAATCGATGGAACTTTTCCAATGGAGTTGATACTATGAACTTGAGGTTGTTTCCTCGGAAAGTGTACCGTATGCTCATTACCATTAACATGAAAAGTGACATTGCCTTTGTTGCAATCAATAACAGCCCCTGCAGTATTAAGAAAAGGTCTTCCAAGAATAATAGACATACTATCATCCTCGGGAATATCAAGTATAACAAAGTCCATTAAAATAGTAACATTTGCAACCATAACAGGCACATCCTCACAAATACCGACAGGTATAGCAGTTGATTTATCAGCCATTTGCAAAGATATTTCAATAGGT
The DNA here is from genome assembly GCF_003073215.2 of Triticum urartu. Taxonomy (NCBI): domain Eukaryota; kingdom Viridiplantae; phylum Streptophyta; class Magnoliopsida; order Poales; family Poaceae; genus Triticum; species Triticum urartu. Next base: position 301,663,521 of record NC_053022.1, read on the forward strand.
GTCAGCTTATTCAAGTCAAGTCTACGATATAAAGAGAGAGGCATAACACTAACACCGGCTCCAAGATCACATAAAGCAGTTTTAATATAATTTCTTTTAATGGAGCAAGGTATAGTAGGTACTCCGGGATCTCCAAGTTTCTTTGGTATTCCACCCTTAAAAGTACAATTAGCAAGCATGGTGGAAATATCAGCTTCCGGTATATTTCTTTTATTAGTAATGATATCCTTCATATATTTAGCATAAGGATTTGTTTTGAGCACATCAGTTAATCGCATACGCAAAAAGATAGGCCTAATCATTTCAACAAAGCGCTCAAAATCCTCATCATCCTTTTTCTTGGATGGTTTTGGAGGAAAAGGCATGGGTTTCTGAACCCAAGGTTCTCTTTCTTTACCATGTTTCCTAGCAACAAAGTCTCTTTTATCATAATGTTGATTCTTTGATTGTGGGTTATCAAGATCAACAGCAAGTTCAATTTCTACATCATTGTCATTACTAGGTTGAGCATCATCATGAACATCAGACATTACCAGATTGTGTTTCAGCATCAGACATAGATATATCATTTGGATTATCAGGTGGTTCAGCAATAGGTTCACTAGAAGTTTGCACAGTTCTATCATTTTCCTTTTTCTTCTTTTTAGAAGAACTAGGAACATCAATATTATTTCTCCGAGAATCTTGCTCGATTCTCTTAGGGTGGCCTTCAGGATACAAAGGTTCCTGAGTCATTCTACCAGTTCTAGTAGCCACTCTAATAGCATAATCATTTTTCTTACTATTCATTTCATCAAGCACTTCTTTTTGAGCTTTAAGTACTTGTTCTACTTGAGTGGTAACCATAGAAGCATGTTTGCTAACAAGTTTAAGTTCACCTTTAATACCAGCCATGTAATCACCCAAGCGTCTAATCATATAAGCATTTTCTTTTAATTGTCTACCAAAATAAGCATTGAAGTCGTCTTGCTTATACATAAAGTTATCAAACTCATCCAAGCACTGACTAGCAATTTTAGTAGGAGGAAATTCAGCTTTATCATAGCTATAGAGAGAATTTACCTTTACTACCTGTGCCGGGATATCGGGATCAGGAGGTTCTTCAACAAATAAATAATTGAGATCATAAGTTTCTTCAACAGGCGGTGAATTAAGACCATGTATTTCTTCAATAGGAGGTAAATTCTTAACGTCTTCAGCTTTAATACCTTTTTCTTTCATAGATTTTTTTGCCTCTTGCATATCTTCGGGACTGAGAAATAGAACACCTCTCTTCTTCGGAGTTGGTTTAGGAATAAGCTCAGTAATTGGAGCAGGAGCTGGCTCAGGATCTGGCTCAGGAGGTGCCCAATTATTTTCATTTGTCAACATATTATTCAATAAGATTTCAGCTTCATCCGGTGTTCTTTCCCTGAAAAGAGAACCATCACAACTATCCAGGTAATCTCTGGAAGCATCGGTTAGTCCATTATAGAAGATATCAAGTATTTCAGGTTTCTTAAGAGGATGATCAGGCAAAGCATTAAGTAACTTGAGTAGCCTCCCCCAAGCTTGTGGGAGACTCTCTTCTTTAATTTGCACAAAGTTGTATATTTCCCTCAAAGCAGCTTGTTTCTTATGAGCTGGGAAATATTTAGCAGAGAAGTAATAAATCATATCCTGGGGACTACGCACACAACCAGGATCAAGAGAATTAAACCATATCTTAGCATCACCCTTTAATGAGAACGGAAATATTTTGAGTAAATAGAGGTAACGTGATCTCTCATCATTAGTGAACAGGGCAGCTATATCATTTAACTTAGTAAGATGTGCCACAACAGTTTCAGATTCATAGCCATAAAATGGATCAGATTCAACCAAAGTAATTATATCAGGATCAACAGAGAATTCATAATCTTTATCAGGAACACATATAGGTGAAGTAGCAAAAGCAGGGTCAGGTCTCATTCTATCTCTAAGTGATTCCTTGTTCCATTTAATTAATAACCTCTTAAGCTCATATCTATCCTTGCAAGCGAAAATAGCGGCAGAAGATTCCTTATCAAAAAGATAACCTTTAGGAATAACAGGCATGTTTTCATCATCACTATCATCATCGTATTCAGATTCAATAATTTCTTTTTCTCTAGCCCTAGCAATTTGTTCATCAAGAAATTCACCAAGGGGCACAGTAGTATCAGACATAGAAGTGGTTTCATCATAAGTATCATCCATAGCAGAAGTGGCATCATCAATAACATACGACATATCAGAACGAATAGCAGAAGCAGGTGTAGGTGTCGCAAACTTACTCATAACAGAAGGTGAATCAAGTGCAAAGCTAGATGGCAGTTCCTTACCTCCCCTCGTAGTTGAGGGATAGATCTTGGTTTTTGGATCTTTCAAGTTCTTCATAGTGATAAGCAGATATAAATCCCAAGTGACTCAAAGAATAGAGCTATGCTCCCCAGCAACGGCGCCAGAAAAAGGTCTTGATAACCCACAAGTATAGGGGATCACAACAGCTTTCGAGGGTAGAGTATTCAACCCAAATTTATTGATTCGACACAAGGGGGGCCAAAGAATATTCTCAAGTATTAGCAGCTGAGTTGTCAATTCAGCCACACTTGGAAACTTAGTATCTGCAGCAAAGTGTTTAGTAGCAAAGTAATATGATAGTAGTGGTAACGGCAACAAAAGTAAAGACTGCAAAAGTAATATTTTTGGTATTTTGTAGTGATTGTAACAGTAGCAGCGGAAAAGTAAATAAGCGTAAACCGGTATATGGAAAACTCGTAGGCACCGGATCAGTGATGGATAATTATGCCGGATGTGGTTCATCATGTAACAGTCATAACATAGGGTGACACAGAACTAGCTCCAGTTCATCAATATAATGTAGGCATGTATTCCGTATATAGTCATACGTGCTTATGGAAAAGAACTTGCATGACATCTTTTGTCCTACCCTCCCGTGGCAGCGGGGTCCTATTGGAAACTAAGGGATATTAAGGCCTCCTTTTAATAGAGAACCGGAACAAAGCATTATCACATAGTGAATACATGAACTCCTCAAACTACGGTCATCACCAGTAAGTATCCCGATTATTGTCACTTCGGGGTTAACGGATCATAACACATAATAGGTGACTATAGCTTGCAAGATAGGATCTAGAACTCACATATATTCATGAAAACATAATAGGTCCAGATCTGAAATCATGGCACTCGGGCCCTACTGACAAGCATTAAGCATAGCAAAGTCATAGCAACATCAATCTCAGAACATAGTGGATACTAGGGATCAAACCCTAACAAAACTAACTCGATTACATGATAAATCTCATCCAACCCATCACCGTCCAACAAGCCTACGATTGAATTACTCACACATGATGGTGAGCATCATGAAATTGGTGATGGAGGATGGTTGATGATGACAACGGCGACGAATCCCCCTCTTCGGAGCCCCGAACGGACTCCAGATCAACCCTCCCAAGAGGTTTTAGGGCTTGACGGCGGCTCCATATCTTAAAACGCGATGATTTCGTCTCTCTGATTTTTCTCTCTCCGAAAGCAAATATATAGAGTTGGAGTTGGCGTCGGAGGGTCTCCAGGGGGCCCACGAGGTAGGGGGGGCACGCCCTAGGGGGGGCGCCCCCACCCTCGTGGAAAGGGTGTGGCCCCCTGGTCTTCATCTTTGGCAAGGATTTTTTATTATTTTTTCTAAGACCTTCCATGGAGTTTCAGGTCATTCCGAGAATATTTGTTTTCTGCACATAAAACAACATCATGGTAATTCTGCTGAAAACAGCGTCCGTCCGGGTTAGTTCCATTCAAATCATACAAATTAGAGTCCAAAACAAGGGCAAAACTATTTGGAAAAGTAGATACGACGGAGACGTATCACCGGGACAGGGGGAAACATCCGAGAAAGGATTCCCGGTGTTTCGTGTTTTCGGATAGATGAACCAGAGGGGGAAAGTTGCGAGTTCGATAGGTTAGGGATGTGTGGCGGACGAACGGGCCTCGAATCCGGATTCGTCTCGTCGTTCTGAGCAACTTTCATGTATAAAGTTTTTCCATCCGAGTTACAGATTAAAAGATATGATTTTTCAAAGATTTAAACATTTTCTAAATTTATTTTAATTCGAAAATAAACAACAAATTGCTACGGGTACCCAGCTCTGTGTACACAGAAGTGCACACAGAGGATGACAAGTGGGCCAGGGGGACCCAGTTGACCAGTCAACGTTTGACTGGTCAACGAGGGCGCGGGGCCCCCTGTCATAGACTCACCTAACTAACTACAGTTTAAACAATTAGTTAATTAAGTTAATTAACTTTTAAATTAATTAATGAACTAATTAATTTATAATTATTTTTATTTTATTTTTTAATCTCTTTTTTTATTGGATGACAGGGGCGTGGGGCCCCTGGGTAGTGGCCCAGAGCCACCGGGCGGGCGCTGTAGGGTGCGGGCGTGGGCGCCCGTTTGCGTGCACCGCGGCACCCAAAGGGGCGCCGGCGGGCAGGGCGCCGGCCGGGGTAGGGCGAGGCCGGGCCGGGGCACAAAGGCAGCGGGCGTCCGCCGGCGAAGCTGTAGGCGGGCGAGCCAGGGGGCGCGCGGGCACGCGGCCGGGAGGTCGGGCATGGGGGAAGAAGCAGCGAGCGGGGGCGCGGTCGAGGCCATGTCCTGCACGCGACGGTGACGGGAGCAGCAGCAGGTAGCGACGGCAGCGGGCGCACGTGCTCGAGGGGAGTAGGGCGCGACGGCAGCGGCGGGCGGCCGGCGGTGCGGGAGCGCGTGTGGGGGCGTGGCTGGGTACAACCGGTCGCGGCCAGAGGCGCGACGAGCGTGGCCAGGGGCGCGCTAGCGAAGCTCCAGCCTCGGCGGTGGTACGGCGACCTACGGCGACTAATCGAGGGGCAACCAGGGGGAACGGGGAGATGAGCTCACCGCGGTTCCGGGGGAGAGCTCGAAGAAGCCGGGGGAAGGTCGAGGGGGACGGATTGAAGCGGCGGAGCTCCGTGGCCGAAGACAAAGTTGAGGTCGATCCCTTGCGATGTTGTGTCTCCGATTGATCTGCTCCTCGCAGGCGAAGTAGTCATCGTAGATGAAGCAGAAGGTCACACTCCCAGGCGCCAGGGAGCTCGATGGGCGCGAGGGGGACGGCGGCCATGGCGATGACGGCGTCAGTCGAGTGTTGCGGGGAAGAGAGCGGCGCGAGGGGGGAGAGTGCGGGCTAGGGTTCAACCACAGCGTCGAGCGAGGTCTTGTAGACGGGCAAGGTGGCTCGGATGCCGACGCGTGGCCGGCGGCCATGTCGGATGGCCGCCACGGCCTCCTCTGCCTCCTGTAGCAGGAGGAAGGAGACAAGTGGGAGGGGGTGTGTGGGCTGGGCCCTTTTCTGCCTCTACATGGGCCAAAGTGCCTAGTGAGGCTTTGCTATTTGCTATTTTCTGCTTTACCTTTTTCTTCTTTTTCGTTTTTTTCTATTTTATTTACTGTTTGGCCTCCGCTTTCAGTAGCAAATAATTTTAGTTGTAGATGAATCTTGACACATAAATACTATGTAATGCTATGAGCTAGCACGGCAAGTTCCAAGTTATTTTTAAATGTGCAAATATTTATTTAAATTGAAAAGGATCAATTAAAAGTTGTTGGTCCAATTTTAATTAGTTTAAGGGCATTTTTAATTACTCATAAAATGTTGGTTTCTTTCAGGAAAATTGTTAGTGAATTGTCGGAACCCAGCGGACATTTTTGTTTTACCGTTTGAAGAAATAAAAATTTGAATTTCTTTTCAATTTGAATTTGAATTTGGTTTGGATTAAAGTGAGGTTTAGAAATTTAATTGCGATGACATGGCACCCTTAGTGTGTGGTTACTGTAGCTTAACTACCAGGGTGTTACAAATCTCCTCCACTACAAGAAATCTCGTCCCGAGATTTAAGAGGGGGAGTAAGGCGGAAAGGTCTGGTTACAAAGGTCTAAGGGATCTGCTCGTTTTTAGTTGCTCTTCTCGAATAAGTTGATCCATAGCGTTGATGTCTTCATTCCTATGGATCAATGCCTTGGGATGAAGTTGTCGTCCTTCCTCCAGGATCTTCACCGTACTTACAAATAGGTAATGGCTAGCTCGGGAACGACAGAATGCTATTGAAGGAAATATGCCCTAGAGGCAATAATAAAGTTATTATTTATTTCCTTATTTCATGATAAATGTTTATTATTCATGCTAGAATTGTATTAACCGGAAACACAATACATGTGTGAATACATAGACAAACAGAGTGTCACTAGTATGCCTCTACTTGACTAGCTCGTTGATCAAAGATGGTTAAGTTTCCTAACCATAGACATGAGTTGTCATTTGATTAACGGGATCACACCATTAGGAGAATGATGTGATTGACTTGACCCATTCCGTTAGCTTAGCACTTGATCGTTTAGTTTGTTGCTATTGCTTTCTTCATGACTTATACATGTTCCTATGACTATGAGATTATGCAACTCCCGTTTACCGGAGGAACACTTTGTGTGCCACCAAACGTCACAACGTAACTGGGTGATTATAAAGGTGCTCTACAGGTGTCTCCGATGGTACTTGTTGGGTTGGCGTATTTTGAGATTAGGATTTGTCACTCCGATTGTCGAAGAGGTATCTCTGGGCCCACTCGGTAATGCACATCACTATAAGCCTTGCAAGCATTGCAACTAATGAGTTAGTTGTGGGATGATGTATTACGGAACGAGTAAAGAGACTTGCCGGTAACGAGATTGAACTAGGTATTGAGATACCGACGATCGAATCTCGGGCAAGTAACATACCGATGACAAAGGGAACAACGTATGTTGTTATGCGGTCTGACCGATAAAGATCTTCGTAGAATATGTAGGAGCCAATATGGGCATCCAGGTCCCGCTATTGGTTATTGACCAGAGAGGTGTCTCGGTCATATCTACATAGTTCTCGAACCCGTAGGGTCCGCACGCTTAACGTTCGTTGACAATATAGTATTATATGAGTTATGTATGTTGGTGACCGAATGTTGTTCGGAGTCCCGGATAAGATCATGGACATGACGAAGAGCTCCGGAATGGTCCGGAGGTAAAGATTCATATATTGGATGATATGGTTAGGCCAAGGGGTCAGGCCCACAGGGCTATAAGTCGGTGTAAGGAGTTTTGCGGAGGCCAGGGGGGCAAACGCCGGAGACCCTGGCGTCTGGCCCTGGGCCAGATGCCGAGGCCCATGGCGTCTGGGCCGGACGCCAAGGATTGTGGCATTTGGTCCTGGAGTCCGAGTGGGACTCTTGCCTTTCAGGCAAAACCGACTTTGAGGAGGCTTTTGGTCCAAGTTTCGACCCCAGGGCTCAACATATAAATAGAGGGGCAAGGCTAGCACCAAAGACACATCAAGAAACACCAAGCCGTGTGCCAGCAACCCCATCCCCTCTAGTTTATCCTCCGTCATAGTTTTCGTAGTGCTTAGGCGAAGCCCTGCGAAGATTGTTCTTCACCAACACCGTCACCACGCCGTTGTGCTGTCGAAACTCATCTACTACTTTGCCCCTCTTGCTGGATCGAGAAGGCGAGGACGTCACCGAGCTGAACATGTGCAGAACTCGGAGGTGCCGTGCTTTTGGTACTTGGATCGGTCGGATCGTGAAGTCGTACGACTACATCAACCGCATTGATATAACGCTTCCGCGAACGGTCTACGAGGGTACGTAGACAACACTCTCCCCCATCTCGTTGCTATGCATCACCATGATCCTGCGTGTGCGTAGGATTTTTTTTTTTGAAATTACTACGTTCGCCAACAGCTATAAGGCTAATAATCTGGGGTTTAACCCATGAATGAGCATATGAGTACCCCTCGAGTTGGAACCTAGGAAATACATCGAGAGAGATATAAGTAGGCATGAGAATCTTCAAGCGGGTAGGTAAACGCTCGATGCCTGAAACAATGTGTAAAAGGGGTTCAGAGCAACGGATTATGTATGGCAGCTAAAACTAGAATAGATCATCTCAAGGAAGGTGGATCGTGAATTACTTACGAAGCCAAACGGGAGGAATATCTTTGGCAACATGGGTACACATAAGAGTCAGGTTTCGATCCTGTGGAACTATGGGTTATGGGCCCACCATGTGGTTAAAAGTAGGAAAGGCATTGACATTTTGCACGGTCAAGATAGCAAGGTATGTCAGAGGATAGCCTATCAGTTATGTTGGCAACAACGTTGGTACCAAGGGCGAGGGACGAAGAGAACCATTTTCCTACACGTTAAACGAGGCGGACCAATAGGCAAAGTTCTCGTCCATCGGTGGTTACTGGAATGTCAACAACAATAGTAACAGGGTCTTACTGACAGAGTTGTACACTGAGGTGCTTATAAAAGCAGTGACGTATTACTACTTATATCATGTAAACCTCAAGAAGGTTAAAAAGAACAATGGAAAGGAAAATGTGATTACCAGATTAAACAGAACAATGGAAAGGAAAATGTGTTTAAACACATTTCAGGGGTATATCCTTCCCAAGAACAAGCAGAGTATGATATCCAAGACCGGATAGAAGGTAGAAAACCACTTAAGTAAGGGGGGGAGCTCATGATATTACCCATACAACGGTGTTTGGATAATTGAGCAGGAAACATTTAGCATTAGCTTCAATGTTCTTGTTGAAAATCGGAATACAATAGACATGCTTCGAGATAGCATTGATATGGTCAACAGGTGAAGATCGGACTCTGGAGACACAAAGGATCCATCAGGAATAACTTGAAGAATAAGTCTTACAATTCCCTCATGGAAGAAGGGATAACTTTTCTGAAAAGGAATCTATAACAACAAGTCCTCCGGCCAGGTGTGATAGGCATGACATCACCTTACCGATATATAAGGACCAATGTAATAATTCTTAGAAGTATGTTCCGACCATCATATCTGACCGAGATTCAGATCTGATTGGTGCCAGGATGCCTTAGACTCGAGATGCCTGAGAATAAAAGGTACAACACAATTGACGAGACGACATTGTAAGATTCTCGGGAAATGTACTATGGAAGCGAGTTCCGAAACAAGAGTTCATCATTAAAACCAAGGAGAGGATGAAGAGGTGGCTGATGGAATCAGCGACAATTCATCGAGATTAACAAAAGATGGATTTCCACAACTCTGTGAACAAGGAGATAACATTAGTCAGATCAAATGGTATAATGATGTATGCTCGAGGAAAACATACACAATTAAACATTGGTTGAAAGGTGCACCCGAAATATGGGCTGGGTTGCATGACCAACGTCGGAATGGTGATTCAATAATCAATAGTCTAAGAATGAACGACCGACCATTAACTTCAAAGCAATAGGGTTGCTAGAAGTGCAGAATCCAAACAGCGCCATTCATCTGTTGGTATCCCGGCTAGAATCAACACGGGAACCAAGAAGGAATGGTGATGGCGAGAAGTATCACTATACCAATAATTCTAAAGAGGTGGAGCAATTCTCACGACCTTCTTGACATATAAGATAGTAATAATCCAAGGTAAAGAAGAATAATTGCTGGATAGCAAGGATCTCAAAGTATAACACAAAACATGAACAAGTTTGGTTTGGAGGGCATGCAAGAATGTTGTCGATGTTAATACCAATCATCGAGGGGAAAGGATGGTATTTCCCATCATGAATTTGATTCAAGCTTGGAAGAAGGCATATCATTGTTGATGATGAACACGACACATTTGTCGAGAGATTTCCTGCAGATGTAATCGATCGGCGATGACATCAAGTCAAATGAATGATGAAGCGAAAAGTTATTGGAACCATGGGTACGACACAAACTCGAAATCAAGCTTGTTGTTCAAGGCGAAACGATATGACGAGGCAGATCATTATAAGCTTAGCTCATCGTCGAAAATTTGCTCCAAGAAGAAGGGCCAGGTAGCATAGTTAAATTTTTGCACGATAATGATATAGCCAAACAGGCTAGGAATGACGTGATCAGGTACAATCTCGTACGTAAAGAAGATTACTAAGAGTTGTTGAACCGTAGTGCAAGCTTGGTTCAGTTATCAGTGTCTTTGAGTGTTTAATAACTTAGAGCCTGTGAAAAATTGGAATCGGTGAGAATGTAGTACTTAATGAAGAACTCATAAGAAGTTATGCAGTTCCATGATAATCTCGAGATACCAGGGGGTAATAATCGATGACAGATCAAATTAGAGGTTGGACTAGGGTATTGTTCTGCAGGAGACAAGTGCTCAAACTTGCATGAGAAATGGAATCAAGGAGAAAATATGGTCGGAACCACGATTGCAAAGGATCAATTCACAGATACCAAATGATAATATTTTAAGGGAATAGTTATTATTTCAAGAAGCTTCCATGATAGATATACATCGTGTCCATGGGCATGAACTCAAAGTTCAAGGTCGACTCCCACTTCTTCAATGTATAACCATCCATTCACCTCTCACTTTCGAAGAAGTTGTAGTGTTGAAATTTTATCTGGCAAAATACCAGAAGAATATGACTCGCGAAAACTTTCGAGTTCACACATAATAAGGAAGGCATAGGTTCAACCCGTCAGGGTATCATGGAAACATATACCACAAACTTCAGGAGTAAATAACACAAACTCGAAAGTAGAGCATGGTTGACCAAGCAGAGGATAAAATTTACCAAAGGCATTATGTATTCAAGGAAAGGCTCTCAGGCTTATTGAATAAGAAGGACGATGTTAGATAAAATCCAACAAAAGGATCCGGTGGTCCACACGGGATCTGACGTGAGCATCGGTACTCAACTAGAGGAAGAAGGATGCAAGGGGGTCAGATTATAGAAACAACTGACTAACTCAAAGCTCAAATGCAAAAGAATTATGATTTCCGATCAAGGGATCAAAAGCAAATGCTCTGATTAAGGATGGATAAGTTGCGTAGACTTAAGGGTACAATCGATGGCAATCCGATTGGTCGAGAACCAGCTCATGTTTGAAATGAGAGCCGGAAGGATAAATCCTGAGGATTGTAAGCATCCGCAGCATATTGAATCGACAGACTCAAAATGATAGTGACAAAGGATGCCAATAAGATTACTAGACTTATGGGATTAACCATAATGTAATCAAGCAAGAATTTCACAAGCCATAGGCTGCTGAGGATTTTCGGAAGATCGAATGGTATTTCGAAGATTGTGACATACATGAATCAACTGGGGATGAGTGGATACTCGGTAAGTGCGAGAAATTATTCGTAGGGGTATTCAGGTGGCAAAGAACTGCAAGGCAGTAGGCACAAAGTATTCTCGGGGTATCTTGTAATAACAAGATCGAATGGGAATAAAAGTAAGCACGACAGGTGTAAGTATTTATCCATAGGGATATTTCGGTGGTAGGGAATTGCAAAAGCAACAGGCACAAGGTCTCGAGAGAATATCAGAGGGTATCTTCCAAATCTTCTGGTGCAGCCGGCGATCATCTGGACTGAAAGGGCTCTCCGGGAGAAAGTATTTTCGAGAACCTAAAGTTAGATTTTAGTAAATTCATTAACCCGAGTAGGAGAGAGTCAGAGTCCCAGAGTAAGGATCGAGGAGTAAAAGATTCTAATACCACCCAGATGGCGACGTCGGCCCGAAAGGTGCACAGCCATGTTAGTAAAAGTTTTTGTAATGACTAGACTCAACTTCGGCCAAGGAGTATGGAAGGGGGATTCCTACAGGCAGTCGGCTCTGATACCAACTTGTGACGCTCCTGATTTGACCGTACACTAATCATACACGCAAACGTGTACGATCAAGATCAGGGACTCATGGGAAGATATCACAACACAACTCTACAAATAAAATAAGTCATACAAGTATCATATTACAAGCCAGGGGCCTCGAGGGCTCTAATACAAGAGCTCGATCATAGACGAGTCAGCGGAAGCAACAATATCTAAGTACAGACATAAGTTAAACAAGTTTGCCTTAAGAAGGCTAGCACAAACTGGGATACAGATCGAAAGAGGCGCAGGCCTCCTACCTGGGATCCTCCTAAACTACTCCTGGTCGTCGTCAGTGGGCTGCACGTAGTAGTAGGCACCTCCCGAGTAGTAGTAGTCGTCATCGATAGTGGCGTCTGGCTCCTGGGCTCCATCGTCTGGTCGCAGCAATCGGGTATAGAAAGGGGGAAAAGAGGGAGCAAAGCAACCGTGAGTACTCATCCAAAGTACTCGCAAGCACGGAGCTACACTACATATGTATGCATTGGTATCAAATGGAATAAGGGTATCATATGTGGACTGAACTGCAGAATGCCGGAATAAGAGAGGGATAGCTAGTCCTATCGAAGACTACGCTTCTGGTAACCTCCATCTTGCAGCAGGAGAAGAGAGTAGATGGTAAGTTCACCAAGTATCATCGTGTAGCATAAACCTAACCGATGATCCTCCCCTCGTCGCCCTGTGAGAGAGCGATCACCGGTTGTATCTGGCACTTGGAAGGGTGTGTTTTATTAAGTATCCGGTTCTAGTTGTCATAAGGTCAAGGTACAACTCAGGGTTGTCCTGTTACCGAAGATCATGACTATTCGAATAGATTAACTTCCCTGCAGGGGTGCACCACATAACCCAACACGCTCGATCCCATTTGGTCAGACACAGTTTCCTGGGTCGTGCCCGGCCTCGGAAGATCAACACGTCGCAGCCCTACCTAGGCACAACAGAGAGGTCAGCACGTTGGTCTAAATCCTATGGCGCAGGGGTCTGGGCCCATCGCCCATTGCACACCTGCACGTTGCGAACGCAGCTGGTGAGCAGACCTAGCAACCTCCATTACAAAGGAAGTTGCGTTACGCGGTCCAACCCGGCGCACGCCGCTCAGTCGCTGATGTCACGAAGGCTTCAGCTGATACCACGATGTCGAGTGCCCATAACTGTCCCCGTGTAGATGGTTAGTGCGTATAGGCCAGTAGCCAGACTCAGATCAAATACCAAGATCTCGTTAAGCGTGTTAAGTATCCACGAACGCCGACCAGGGCCAGGCCCACCTCTCTCCTAGGTGGTCTCAACCCACCCTGTCGCTCCGCCACAAAGTAACAGTCGGGGGCCGTCGGGAACTCAGGCCCACCACTACCTGGATCGAGCCACCTGCCCCTTCAGCCCCCATCTCCGAACAGTATCATAAGTAATGTAACAGTATAAGTATATATCATATGCCCGTGATCACCTCCCGAAGTGATCACAGCCCAGTAGTATAGCATGGCAGACGGATAAGAGTGTAGGGCCACTGATGGAACACTAGCATCCTATACTAAGCATTTAGGATTGCAGGCAAGGTATCAACAGTTGTAACAACAATGACAGGCTATGCATCAGAATAGGATTAACGGAAAGCAGTAACATGCTACACTACTCTAATGCAAGCAGTATAGAGGAGAGTAGGCGATATCTAGTGATCAAGGGGGGGCTTGCCTGGTTGCTCTGGCAAGGAGGACGTGTCGTCAACACCGTAGTCGAACTAGGGGGGGGGGTCGCCGGCAGTCTCGGGGTCTACCGAAAAGAAGTAACGGAGGGGGAACACAATAAATAACAAAACAATCAAAGCAACACAAGGCATAACAAAGCAATACGCGGTGCTAGGTGTGCCCTAACGCAGTATTAGGTGATACCGGGACAGGGGGGAAACATCCGGGAAAGGTTTCCCGGTGTTTCGTGTTTTCGGACAGATGAACCGGAGGGGGAAAGTTGCGAGTTCGATAGGTTAGGGATGTGTGGCGGACGAACGGGCTGCGTATCCGGATTCGTCTCGTCGTTCTGAGCAACTTTCATGTACAAAGTTTTTCCATCCGAGTTACGGATTAAAAGATATGATTTTCAAAGATTTAAACATTTTCTAAATTTATTTTAATTCGAAAATAAACAACAAATTGCTACGGGTACCCAGCTCTGTGTACACAGAAGTGTACACAGAAGTGCACACAGAGGATGACAAGTGGGCCAGGGGGACCCAGTTGACCAGTCAACGTTTGACTGGTCAACAAGGGCGCGGGGCCCCCTGTCATAGACTCACTAACTAACTACAGTTTAAACAATTAGTTAATTAAGTTAATTAACTTTTAAATTAATTAATGAACTAATTAATTTATAATTATAATTATTTTATTTTTTTAATCTCTTTTTTTATTGGATGACAGGGGCGTGGGGGCCCTCGGTAGTGGCCTAGAGCCACCGGGCGCGCGCTATAGGGTGCGGGCGTGGGCGCCTGTTTTCGTGCACCGCGGCACCCAAAGGGGCGCCGGCGGGCAGGGCGCCGGCCAGGGTAGGGCGAGGCCGGGCCGGGGCACCAAAGGCAGCGGGCGTCCACCGACGAAGCGGCAGGCGGGCGGGCCAGGGGGCGCGCGGGCACGCGGCCGGGAGGTCGGGCGTGGGGGAAGAAGCAGCGAGCGGGGGCGCGGTCGAGGCCATGGCCTGCACGCGACGGCGACGGGAGCAGCAGCAGGTAGCGACGGTAGCAGGCGCACGTGCTCGAGGGGAGTAGGGCGCGACGGCAGCGGCGGGCGGCCGGCGGTGCGGGAGCGCGTGTGGGGGCGTGGCTGGGTACAACCGGTCGCGGCCAGAGGCGCGGCGAGCGTGGCCAGGGGCGCGCTAGCGAAGCTTCATCCTCTGCGGTGGAACGGCGACCTACGGCGACTAATCGAGGGACAACCAGGGGGAACGGGGAGATGAGCTCACTGCGGTTCCGGGGGAGAGCTCGAAGAAGCCGGGAGAAGGTCGAGGGGGACAGATTGAAGCGGCGGAGCTCCGTGGCCGAAGACAAAATTGAGGTCGATCCCTTGCGATGTTGTGGCTCCGATCGATCTGCTCCTCGCAGGCGAAGTAGTCATCGTAGATGAAGCAGAAGGTCACACTCCCAGGCGCCAGGGAGCTCGATGGGCACGAGGGCGACGGCGGCCATGTCGATGACGGCGTCGGTCGAGTGTTGCGGGGAAGAGAGCGGCGCGAGGGGGGAGAGTGCGGGCTAGGGTTCGACCACAACGTCGAGCGAGGTCTTGTAGACGGGCAAGGTGACTCGGATGCCGACGCGTGGCCGGCGGCCATGTCGGATGGCCGCCACGGCCTCCTCTGCCTCCTGTAGCAGGAGGAAGGAGACAAGTGGGAGGGGGTGTGTGGGCTGGGCCCTTTTCTGCCTCTACATGGGCCAAAGTGCCTAGTGAGGCTTTGCTATTTGCTATTTTCTGCTTTACCTTTTTCTTCTTTTTTCGTTTTTTTCTATTTTATTTACTGTTTGGCCTCCGCTTTCAGTAGCAAATAATTTTAATTGTAGATGAATCTTGACGCATAAGTACTATGTAATGCTATGAGCTAGCACGACAAGTTCCAAGTTATTTTTAAATGTGCAAATATTTATTTAAATTGAAAAGGATCAATTAAAAGTTGTTGGTCCAATTTTAATTAGTTTAAGGGCATTTTTAATTACTCATAAAGTGTTGGTTTCTTTCAGGAAAATTGTTAGTGAATTGTTGCAACCCAGCGGACATTTTTGTTTTACCGTTTGAAGAAATAAAAATTTGACTTTCTTTTCAATTTGAATTTGAATTCGGTTTGGATCAAAGTGAGGTTTAGAAATTTAATTGCGATGACATGGCACCATTAGTGTGTGGTTACTGTAACTTAACTACCGGGGTGTTACATCCTCCTTCTTACCCTCGTCGGCGATGGCCTCGGTGTTCACATAAAACAACAAAAAACGTGTGTTGAATATGGTTAATCCTAAGACGTCTCTCTCTCCCTCTCTCCTCCCTCTCCCTCTCCCTCTCCCTCTCTCTCTCTTTCTCTCTCTCTCGCGATGAAAAAAATCTGTTGTTTTCTCCTGTGACATTTTTCAGAGGTATGCATGTGTAGTTATTGATGTTTTATTTTCCCTATATGGTTATAGTGGGGTGTTTATTTGCAATCTGGATCGCCGCCGGTATGAAAAAAAGGGATCTTACGTTATAAATTATAAGTTTGCTTCCATAAAAATATTTTTAAAATATTTAACATGTAAAATTAACATCATATTTAGATTCCACACATTTTTCTAATAAAATTTCATATATAATATGTTAAAATCAAAGTTACGGTTTAAAAGATACAGATACTTAAGAAAATCATTTGGTTTGACTCAAATATATTTCAAAATAATATTTAAAAATACTTAACAGGTGAAAATAATCTCATATTCATATGTACATATTTTTCTAATCAAATTTCATATATAACATGTTCAAATCGGTGTTACGGTTTAAAAGATATGGATGATTTTAAAAAGCATTTGTTTGACTTAAATATGATCCGCGGATGAATTACCTAGAACATTAGGGGGGGTTTTAAAAAATGTAAAATAACAGTTCGGGTGTGACTTAAATCCGGAGGGCGGGTTGATTTCAAAAAAAGACAAGGATTTTTGTGTAAAATACGAAAATAACGATTCGTTTTAACTTAAAACAGGACTGCGGGTTGAATTCTCTGAAATAGAGGGATTTTTCTAAAAAATGCTATGACGGATGAAAGAAACCCAATTTGCTTTATTATTACTCCCTCCATTCCACAATGTAGTGCTTCCTCTGTCCACGTGCTTCAACTTTGACCGTAAATTTAACTATCAAGACCAATTGCGGCGGAGGCAAAAGTTATATCAGTGAATTCATATTCGAAAGAAGTTTTTAATTATGTAACTTTTTCTCCCGCCGTAGTCGGTCTCGTTCGTTAAATTTATGGTCAAAGTTTGACCTCGGAAAGCGTGGGCGTACTATATTTTGGAATAGAGGGAGTATTATTATTATGTAAAGAGGTAAAGATAAAGATTGTGAAGAGAGAGTAGTCCTACCAGTTCTCTGTCCAGGCTAAATTGTATGCTCACCCAGCTTCTTCGATCGATATAAAATGGTTTTGCATGGGGACGAGAAGGAATGACCATCTGTCTGTCTCCATTGTTCACTGTGGTGGTGGTGCTGCTGCTAGCTAGCGTCCGTCTAAAATGGATTTGCTTTCGCTAGACGTTAGTCCACGCAGTCCAGTCCATGTAGCTACTCAACCTGGCCAAACAAACGTGGCACATATATAAAAAACATTACGCACAAGATCGATCGATCGTTTTCAAGCAGGCAGCACAGCAGCAAACCTAAGATTTCCGGGAAGGAATTAAGCAGCCCTGCCCCATGCATGGTCTGTGATAAACAGGCGTGCATGTTTGAGGCCATGCGGGCAGACATCACCAAGTATGGGCAGTTTTCACGGCGAGCTATTTAAATCCCCGTTGTACCACCAAAAGTCTGAATGATTTGAGAGACTGTGCATGCGAATTGCCTATGATATAAATTTTTTTAGCTGGCAGATATGATATCCAATATGTGCATGTTTGCTGCTGAGTAGACACCGAGTGCAACATGTGTATACCTTTGACACGGCACAATGGAAGAAAATATCTCATTGCCGAGAGGAAAACAAAATCTAAAAGAGTCGGACGTCCTTTCCAAAGGATCGTAATCGATCCGGATAAACATGGTACTACTCCTACTTAAGTAACACTTGGCCCAAATGAGCTTTCATGCTTGGCTTTCTTGTCCATGAATGGTGATCTGGAGCGGTTAAGATGCCGAAACGTAGCGCCATCAACCTAGCAATCTAGTCAAGTCAAGGCCAGTGACACGGCACCAAGCAATTGCAGACTTGACTCCTGCGTCCCAAAGACTATTTGTCAGCGTCCCTGACAGGAGCGACCCACCAGGCAGCGTCAGCAACCGTGTCGCTGCTGCTCCGCGCACTCCCCGGCTCAAGAAGCCCAACCCAAGAGTCGTTGGGCGGGACTGGGTCAGCTAAAGCCCAACCTCACCGATACTTAAGGAAGGAGGAGCAGCTGCACGGGCATCCAGTGGATCACGGCAACGGCGGCTTGGCTCTTTTCCCCTTTCCCCTACCTGTCTCGCGACAAACCCTAGCTCCAGAATTCTTGTATTTTCCCTGTAATCACCACAAAACTTGTATCCGCGAGTGATTGTTGCTAGTAATCGAGAGAGTACCTACCCATACCCTAACATCTGGTATCAGAGACCAGAAATTCCTCACCACCTCGCCACCCTGGCGCAAATCATCGAGACCAGAGGCCTTCGTCAAGCTCGTACGCACTTGCTAGCCATGGATCCGGCGATTGAAGCCTTCGTCGACCGCCTCGACAACACCCTCAAGGCCCAGAACAAGGCCATCGCGGAGATTCAAGTCTCCACCACCAAGATCGACAATCTGGTTCACTGGCGCCCAGATCTGGAGAAGCGGGTGGCCGACCTTGGCGACGCGGTGGCGGCGCTCCAGATGGCGCAGCCGCCCGCAGGCAACGCGGGTGAGGAGCTTCAAGAGGTGATCCAGAAGCAGGGCCCTTCTGCGACGACCGGCGTCCTTACGGGGGCCGGTGGCGGCGCGGGCACCGAGCTTCAAGGGCCCAGTGGCCACGGCGTGTTCAATTTGCCACGGGGGAACGTGGCGGCGTCCTTCCAGACGCCGCCGCCACCCCCGGCAACAGGTCCGTCATCCTCTCTGATCACGTCTCCGTCCTTTTTGTCGCCGTTTGCACATGCGAGTCAGCTGCTAGCAGGTTTAGGGCAGTCCCACCCGTCCATCGCCTTCCCACGGTTCACGGGCGACAACCCAAGCTTGTGGAAGACGATGTGCGAACAGTACTTTCAGATGTTCGGTATCCTACCGTCGTTTTGGGTTCCCATGGCGGCCCTGAACTTCTCTGGCTCAGCTGCCGTATGGCTGCAGTCGGTTCAGAAACGTTTAGCAGAGTTCGATTGGGAACAGTTTACTGCCTTACTGGCGACACGTTTTGGTCGCGATAGGCATCAAACGTTGATCAGACAGTTCTATTCTGTTCGACAAACCACTTCTGTGGCGCATTACATTGAGCAGTTTGAATTGATTATCAACCATTTGGCTTCCTACTCTGACACCATTCATCCGTTTTACTTTCTGACTCGTTTTGTCGAGGGCCTACGGAAGGACATCAGAGCGGTGGTGCTAGTTCAGCGGCCGCCGGACTTGGACACGGCATGCGCTCTGGCGTTGCTCCAAGAAGAGGTGATGGAAGGATCGTTTGGCTCACTACCCCGACCACCCGAGCAGGCGCCAAGACAGGGCACTCCCCTGCTCCTGCCCCCTCCACCAGTGCGAGCGGTACCACTAGCACCAGCGGGAGATCGCCGCGGCACGGACGCCGCTCGCGCCGATCGGTCCAAGCTCAAGACTCTGCGGGACTACCGACGCGCCCATGGGCTGTGTTTTAAGTGTGGCGAACGGTGGGGGCACGATCATGTGTGCCCCACCACAGTCCAATTGCATGTTGTCGAAGAGCTGTTGGATATCTTCGGCATTGACAGTTTCGTCGACACTCAAGTGGGTTCAGAGGATGGGATTCAGGATACAGCCATGGCCATTTCAGTTTCTGCAGTAACAGGAGGAGTGTCAGCCAGAGCTTTTCAACTTCGAGCATGGGTGCAAGGGCATGAAGTACTCATGCTAGTCGATTCAGGCAGCTCCAATTCTTTCATCAACGAGCACTTGGCACGCAAAATTTCAGGAGTCCGCTCTCTGCCTAAACCTAGCCGTGTGCGTGTGGCAGATGGAGGAGAATTGCTCTGCACTGAGGTCGCTTCGCATTGTGCTTGGTATGCTCAAGGGCATGAGTTCTATACGGATCTGAGAGTACTGGCCTTGGGCACGTATGACGTCATCCTCGGCATGGACTGGCTAGAAGAGCACAGCCCGATGCAGGTCAATTGGCGCGCTCGTTTCATTGAGATACCCACTCTAGCAGGCCCACTGCGTCTTGTGGGGCACGATGCGGTTTCCACCAGTTGCTAGACCATCAACAGTTTGCAGTTGCAGAACCTATGCAGCAACGGGTCGATCACTCATGTTATTCATCTCTGTGTGGTTGCTTCACAGCAGGAAGAGTTGGAAACGACACCAGCATGCATCCAAGAAATCATAGATCAGTTTCCAGACGTGTTTGAGGAGCCGGTCGGTCTCCCACCTAGGAGGGCATGCAACCATCGCATCCCTCTGATTCCTGGGGCGAGACCAGTCAATGTCAGGCAGTATCGATACAAACCAGAGCAGAAGACGGAAATAGAGGCTCAAGTCGAGGCACTTCTAAAATCTGGAGTCATTCAGCGAAGCAACAGTCCATTCTCATCCCCGGTCATCCTGGTTAAGAAAAAAGACGGAACCTGGCGCCTTTGCATAGATTACAGGCAACTGAATGCCATTACAGTCGTCGGCAAGTTTCCGATCCCAGTCATCGAAGAACTTTTGGATGAGCTGCATGGCGCAGCGTGGTTCTCCAAACTCGACTTGCGCGCGGGCTATCATCAGATCAGGCTCGCGCCTGGGGAGGAGTACAAGACGGAATTTTCCACGCATCAAGGTCACTTTGAATTCAAGGTTTTGTCCTTTGGTTTGGCTGGAGCACCACCCACGTTCATAGAAGGGCTGACTACAACGCTCAAACCAGTGATGCGCGTTTGCGTTCTCTGTTTCTTCGATGACATACTGATTTTCAGCGCCACACTAGAGGAGCATAAGTGCCACGTGAGGCAAGTGTTGGAATTGCTCTGCAAGGATCAGTGGAAGATCAAGTTAAGCAAGTGCGCTTTCGGGCAAAGCCAGGTATCCTACCTAGGCCATGTCATCAGTGCTCGTGGAGTCGCAACAGACCCGACCAAGATAGCAACAGTGATCAACTGGACCCCTCCGCCAGACGTCAAAGGATTCCGTAGCTTTTTGGGTCTCGCCGGGTATTATCGCCGCTTCGTGCGCAACTTTGGAATGATCGCACGTCCGCTGTTCAATTTATTGAAGAAAAGCGCGCCATTTCAATGGACTTCAATCACAGAGACGGATTTCCAGGTCTTGAAGCAGCAACTGACCTCAGCCCCAGTTCTAGCATTGCCCAACTTTGCAATGCCTTTCACAGTGGAGACAGACGCATGTGACACAGGCATCGGAGCAATTCTGCAACAACAAGGCCATCCCATAGCATTCATGAGCAAGGCGCTGAGCCCCAGGTATCAGGGGCTGTCAACATATGAAAAAGAATATCTGGCAATCATCGTGGCTGTCGATCAGTGGCGTCCCTATTTGCAACATGCAGAATTTGTCATATACACAGACCAAAAGAGTCTCACGCACTTGGAGGAACAACAACTGAATACACATTGGCAGCAGAAAGCTTTTACCAAGTTGCTGGGGCTTCAGTACCGCATCGTGTACAGGAAAGGGACTGAAAACAACGTCGCGGATGCATTATCACGAGCCAATCCGTTGGAGGTGCTAAATGTCATCATGTCGTGCCAACCTAGCTGGCTGGAGGATGTTATCAGCAGTTATAACAACAACCCCCAGGCGCAGAAGCTTCTGGAGCAACTGGCTGTACGTGATGACCCCAAAGGCAGATTCAGGCTACAGCAAGGCATCATCCGGTTCAGAAACAGAATCTGGCTGGGAGGGGGCACCAACATTCAGCAACGCATAATCCAAGCGTTTCATGATAGTCCAGTGGGGGTCACTCAGGCTTCCCAGTCACGTACAAGCGCATACGACGTCTCTTTGCGTGGCCCAAAATGAAAGTGCAAATCAGGCAGTATGTGCAGTGTTGTGTCGTATGCCAGCAAGCGAAACCTGATCGAGCAGCCTCACCTGGACTCTTGCTACCCTTGCCAATTCCTAACAAACCCTGGGATATGATATCCATGGATTTTGTGGATGGCCTACCACAATCCAGCCGGTTCAACTGCATCCTGGTGATCGTGGACAAAAGAACCAAGTTCAGCTACTTCCTGCCCCTGGCGCACCCATATACAGCGGCGTCTGTAGCGCAGGTTTTCATCCAACAAGTTTACAAGATCCACGGCCTCCCTGGAGCAATCATATCAGATCGTGACCCTGTGTTCACTAGCCATTTTTGGCAGGAGCTATTCAAGGCCGCAGGCACTCAACTTCGACTCAGCACAGCCAACCACCCGCAGACCGATGGTCAGACTGAACGGGTTAATCAGTGTGTGGAAACATTCTTGAGATGTTTTACTCAAGCTTGCCCGAGGCGGTGGAGTTTTTGGATTTCCCTAGTTCAATTCTGGTACAACAACTTGTTGGGGAACGTAGTAATTTCAAAATTTTCCTACGCACACGCAAGATCATGGTGATGCATAGCAACGAGAGGGGAGAGTGTGATCTACGTACCCTTGTAGATCGACAACGGAAGCGTTAGCACAACGTGGTTGATGTAGTCGTGCGTCTTCACGGTTCGACCAATCCAAGCACCGTTACTCCGGCACCTCCGAGTTCTTGGCACACGTTCAGCTCGATGACGATCCCCGGGCTCCGATCCAGCAAAGCGTCGGGGAGGAGTTCCGTCAGCACGACGGCGTGGTGACGATCTTGATGTTCTACCGTCGTAGGGCTTCGCCTAAGCACCGCTACAATATGACCGAGGTGGAATATGGTGGAGGGGGGCACCGCACACGGCTAAGGAACGATCACGAAGATCAACTTGTGTGTCTAGAGGTGCCCCCTGCCCCCGTATATAAAGGAGCAAGGGGGAGGGGTGGCCGGCCTAGGAGGGGGCGCGCCAAGGGGAGTCCTACTCCCACCGGGAGTAGGACTCCTTCCTTCCTTGTTGGAGTAGGAGAAGGGGAAAGAGGGGGAGAGGAAGAAGGAAAAGGGGGCTGTGCCCCTTGTCCAATTCGGACCAGAGGGGGGGGGGCGGCGCAGGCCTCCTTCCTTTTGGCCTCTCTCCTCTATTCCCGTATGGCCCAATAAGGCCCATATACTCCCCGACGAATTCCCGTAACACTCCGGTACTCCGAAAAATACCCGAATCACTCGGAACCTTTCCGATGTCCGAATATAGTCGTCCAATATATCGATCTTTACGTCTTGACCATTTCAAGACTCCTCGTCATGTCCCCTATCTCATCTGGGACTCCGAACTCCTTCGGTACATCAAAACTCATAAACTCATAATATAACTGTCATCGAAACCTTAAGCGTGCGGACCCTACGGTTCGAGAACAATGTAGACATGACCGAGACATCTCTCCGGTCAATAACCAATAGCGGAACTTGGATGCTCATATTGGCTCCTATATATTCTACGAAGATCTTTATCGGTCAGACCGCATAACAACATATGTTGTTCCCTTTGTCATCGGTATGTTACTTGCCCGAGATTCGATCGTCGGTATCTCAATACCTAGTTCAATCTCGTTACCGACAAGTCTCTTTACTCGTTTCGTAATACATCATCTCATAACTAACTCATTAGTTGCAATGCTTGCAAGGCTTTATGTGATGTGCATTACCGAGAGGGCCCAGAGATACCTCTCCGACAATCGGAGTGACAAATCCTAATCTCGAAATACGCCAACCCAACATGTACCTTTGGAGACACCTGTAGAGCACCTTTATAATCACCCAGTTACGTTGTGACGTTTGGTAGCACACAAAGTGTTCCTCTGGCAAACGGGAGTTGCATAATCTCATAGTCATAGGAACATGTATAAGTCATGAAGAAAGCAATAGCAACATACTAAACGATCGGGTGCTAAGCTAATGGAATGGGTCATGTCAATCAGATCATTCACCTAATGACGTGATCCCGTTAATTAAATAACAACTCTTTGTCCATGGTTAGGAAACATAACCATCTTTGATTAACGAGCTAGTCAAGTAGAGGCATACTAGTGACACTCTGTTTGTCTATGTATTCACACATGTATTATGTTTCCGGTTAATACAATTCTAGCATGAATAATAAACATTTATCATGATATAAGGAAATAAATAATAACTTTATTATTGCCTCTAGGGCATATTTCCTCCAGTCTCCCACTTGCACTAGAGTCAATAATCTAGTTCACATCGCCATGTGATTCAACACTAAGAGTTCACATCACCATGTGATTAACACCCATTGTTCACATCGTCATGTGACCTATACCCAAAGGGTTTACTAGAGTCAATAATCTAGTTCACATTATTTATGTGATTAACACCCAAAGAGTACTAAGGTGTGATCATGTTTTGCTTGTGAGATAATTTTAATCAACGGGTCTGTCACATACAGATCCGTAAGTATTTTGCGAATTCTATATCTACAATGCTCTGCACGGAGCTACTCTAGCTAATTGCTCCCACTTTCAATATGTATCTAGATCGAGACTTAGAGTCATCCAAATCTGTGTCAAAACTTGCATCGACGTAACTTTTTACGACGAACCTTTTGTCACCTCCATAATCGAGAAATATTTCCTTATTCCACTAAGGATAATTTTGACCAATGTCCAGTGATCTACTCTTAGATCATTATTGTACTCCCTTACTTAACAGAGTGTAGGGTATACAATAGATCTGGTACACATCATGGCATACTTTATAGAACCTATGGCTGAGGCATAGGGAACGACTTTCATTCTCTTTCTATCTTCTGTCGTGGTCGGGCTTTGAGTCTTACTCAATTTCATACCTTGTAACACAGCTAAGAACTCTTTCTTTGACTATTCCATTTTTGAACTACTTCAAAATATTGTCAAGGTATGTACTCATTGAAAAAACTTATCAAGCGTCTTGATCTATCTCTATATATTTTGATGCTTAATATGTAAGCAGCTTCACCGAGGTCTTTCTTTGAAAAACTTCTTTAAGAACACTCCTTTATGCTTTGTAGATTAATTCTACATTATTTCCGATCAACAATATGTCATTCACATATACTTATCAGAAATGCTGTAGTGCTCCCACTCACTTTCTTGTAAATACAGGCTTCATCACAAGTCTGTATAAAACTATATGCTTTGATCAACTTATCAAGCGTATATTCCAACTCTGAGATGCTTGCACCAGTCCATAGATGGATCGCTGGAGCTTGCATATTTTGTTAGCACCTTTAGGATTGACAAAACCTTCTGGTTGTATCATATACAACTCTTTTTTAATAAATCTATTAAGGAATGCAGTTTTGTTTATCCATTTGCCAGATTTCATAAAATGCGGCAATTGCTAACATGATCCGGACAGACTTAAGCATAGATACGAGTGAGAAACTCTCATCGTAGTCAACACCTTGAACTTGTCGAAAACCTTTTGCGACAATTCTAGCTTTGTAGATAGTAACACTACTATCAGCGTCCGTCTTCCTCTTGTAGATCCATTTATTCTCAATTGCTTGCCGTTCAGTGGGCAAGTCAACCAAAGTCCATACTTTGTTCTCATACATGGATCCCATCTCAGATTTCATGGCTTCAAGCCATTTTGCGGAATCTGGGCTCACCATCGCTTCTTCATAGTTCGTAGGTTCGTCATGGTCAAGTAGCATGACCTCCAGAACAGGATTACCGTACCACTCTGGTGCGGATCTCACTCTGGTTTACCTACGAGATTCGGTAGTAACTTGATCTGAAGTTACATGATCATCATCATTAGCTTCTTCACTAATTGGTGTAGTAGTCACAGGAACAGATTTCTGTGATGGACTACTTTCCAATAAGGGAGAAGGTACAATTACCTTATCAAGTTCTACTTTCCTCCCACTCACTTCTTTCGAGAGAACCTCCTTCTCTAGAAAGGATCCATTCTTAGCAACGAATGTCTTGCCTTCGGATCTGTGATAGAAGGTGTACCCAACAGTAACTTTTTGGGTATCCTATGAAGACACACTTTTCCGATTTGGGTTTGAGCTTATCAGGATGAAACTTTTTCACATAAGCATTGCAACCCCAAACTTTAAGAAACGACAACTTTGGTTTCTTGCCAAACCACAGTTCATACGGTGTCGTCACAACAGATTTAGATGGTGCCCTTTTAACGTGAATGCAGCTGTCTCTAATGCATAACCCCAAAACGATAGTGGTAGATCGGTAAGAGACATCATAGATTGCACTATATCCAATAAAGTACGGTTATGACTTTCGGACACACCATTATGCTGAGGTGTTCCATGTGGCATGAGTTTGTGAAACTATTCCACATTGTTTTAATTGAAGACCAAACTCGTAACTCAAATATTTGTCTCCGCGATCAGATCGTAGAAACTTTATTTTCTTGTCACGATGATTTTCCACTTCACTCTGAAATTCTTTGAACTTTTCAGATGTTTCAGACTTATGTCTCATCAAGTAGATATACGCATATCTGCTCAAATCATCTGTGAAGTTCAGAAAATAACGATACTTGCCGTGAGCTTTAACACTCATCGGACCGCATACATCAGTATGTATTATTTCCAATAAGTCAGTTGCTCGCTCCGGAGAACGGAGTCTTAGTCATCTTGCCCATGAGGCATGGTTCGCAAGCATCAAGTGATTCCAAAATCCCATCAGCATGGAGTTTCTTCATGCGCTTTACACCAATATGACCTAAACGGCAGTGCTACAAATAAGTTACACCATCATTATTAACTTTGCATCTTTTGGCTTCAATATTATGAATATGTGTATCACTACAATCGAGATCCAACAAACCATTTTCGTTGGTGTGTATGACCATAGAAGGTTTTATTCATGTAAAGAGAACAACAATTGTTCTCTAACTTAAATGAATAACCGTGTTGCAATAAACATGATTAAATCATATTCATGCTCAACGCAAACACCAAATAACACTTATTTAGGTTCAACACTAATCTCGAAAGTATAGGGAGTCTGCGATGATGATCATATCAATCTTGGAACCACTTCCAACACACATCATCACTTCACCCTTAACTAGTCTCTGTTTATTCTGCAACTCCCGTTTCGAGTTACTAATTTTAGCAACTGAACTAGTATCAAATACTGAGGGGTTGCTATAAACAATAGTAAAGTACACATCAATAACATGTATATCAAATATACTTATATTCACTTTGCCATCCTTCTTATCTGCCAATCACTTGGGGTAGTTCCGCTTCCAGTGACCAGTCCCTTTGCAGTAGAAACACTTAGTCTCAGGCTTAGGACCAAACTTGGGCTTCTTCACTTGAGTAGCAACTTGCTTGCTGTTCTTCTTGAAGTTCCCCTTCTTCCCTCTGCCCTTTTCTTGAAACTAGTGGTCTTGTCTACCATCAACACTTGATGTTTTTCTCGATTTCTACCTTCGTCAATTTCCGCATTACGAAGAGCTTGGGAATCGTTTCCGTTATCCCTTGCATATCATAGTTCATCACGAAGTTCTACTAACTTGGTGATGGTGACTAGAGAATTTTGTCAATCACTATATTATCTGGAAGATTAACTCCCACTTGATTCAAGCGATTGTAGTACTCAGACAATCTGAGTACATGCTCATTAGTTGAGCGATTCTCCTCCATCTTTTAGCTATAGAACTTGTTGGAGACTTCATATCTCTCAACTCGGGTATTTGCTTGAAATATTAACTTCAACTCCTGGAACATCTCATATGCTCCATGACGTTCAAAACGTCTTTGAAGTCCCGATTCTAAGCCATTAAGCATGGTGCACTAAACTATCAAGTAGTCATCATATTGAGCTAGCCAAACGTTCATAACGTCTGCATCTGCTCCTGCAATAGGTCCGTCACCTAGCGGTGCATCAAGGACATAATTCTTCTGTGCAGCAATGAGGATAAACCTCAGATCACGGATCCAATCCGCATCATTGCTACTAACATCTTTCAACACAATTTTCTCTAGGAACATATCAAAATAAACACAGGGAAGCAACAACGCGAGCTATTGATCTACAACATAATTTTCAAAATACTACCAGGACTAAGTTCATGATAAATTTAAGTTCAATTAATCATATTACTTAAGAACTCCCACTTAGATAGACATCCCTCTAATCCTCTAACTGATTACATGATCCAAATCAACTAAACCATGTCCGATCATCACGTGAGATGGAGTAGTTTCATTGGTGAACATCGCTATGTTGATCATATCTGCTATATGATTCACGCTCGACCATTCGGTCTCCGTGTTCCGAGGCCATATCTGTATATGCTTGGCTTGTCAAGTATAACCTGAGTATTCTGCGTGTGAAACTATTTTGCACCCGTTGTATTTGAACGTAGAGCCTATCACACCCGATCACGTGGTGTCTCAGCACGAAGAACTTTCGCAACGGTGCATACTCAGGGAGAACACTTCTTGATAATTAGTGAGAGATCATCTTATAATGCTACTGTCAATCAAAGAAAGATAAGATGCATAAAAGATAAACATCACATGCAATTAATATAAGTGATATAATATGGCCACCATCATCTTGTGCTTGTGATCTCCATCTTCCAAGCACCGTCATGATCACCATCGTCACCGGCGCGACACCTTGATCTCCATCATAGCATCGTTGTCGTCTCGCCAATCTTATGCTTCCACGACTATCGCTACCGCTTAGTGATAAAGTAAAGCATTACAGCGCGATTGCATTGCATACAATAAAGCGACAACCATATGGCTCCTGCCAGTTGCCGATAACTCGGTTACAAAACATGATCATCTCATACAATAAAATTTAGCATCATGTCTTGACCATATCACATCACAACATGCCCTGCAAAAACAAGTTAGATGTCCTCTACTTTGTTGTTGCAAGTTTTACGTGGCTGCTACGGGCTTAAGCAAGAACCAATCTTACCTACGCATCAAAACCACAACGATAGTTTGTCAAGTTGGTGCTGTTTTAACCTTCGCAAGGATCGGGCGCCGAACCAAAGTATGACATGCTGGTAAGCAGTATGACTTATATCGCCCACAACTCACTTGTGTTCTACTCGTGCATATAACATCAACACATAAAACCTAGGCTCGGATGCCACTGTTGGGGAACGTAGTAATTTCAAAATTTTCCTACGCACACGCAAGATCATGGTGATGCATAGCAATGAGAGGGGAGAGTGTGATCTACGTGCCTTTGTAGATCGACAACGGAAGCGTTAGCACAACATGGTTGATGTAGTCGTACGTCTTCACGGTTCGACCGATCCAAGCACCGTTACTCCGGCACCTCCGAGTTCTTGGCACATGTTCAGCTCGATGACGATCCCCGGGCTCTGATCCAGCAAAGCGTCGGGGAGGAGTTCCGTCAGCACGACGGCGTGGTGACGATCTTGATGTTCTACCATCGCAGGGCTTCGCCTAAGCACCGCTACAATATGACCGAGGTGGAATATGGTGGAGGGGGGCACCGCACACGGCTAAGGAACGATCACGGAGATCAACTTGTGTGTCTAGAGGTGCCCCCTGCCCCCGTATATAAAGGAGCAAGGGGGAGGGGGCGGCCGGCCTAGGAGGGGGCGCGCCAAGGGGAGTCCTACTCCCACCGGGAGTAGGACTCCTTCCTTCCTTGTTGGAGTAGGAGAAGGGGAAAGAGGGGGAGAGGAAGAAGGAAAAGGGGGCTGTGCCCCTTGTCCAATTCGGACCAGAGGGGGGGGGGCGGCGCAGGCCTCCTTCCTTTTGGCCTCTCTCCTCTATTCCCGTATGGCCCAATAAGGCCCATATACTCCCCGACGAATTCCCGTAACTCTCCGGTACTCCGAAAAATAACCGAATCACTCGGAACCTTTCCGATGTCCGAATATAGTCGTCCAATATATCGATCTTTACGTCTCGACCATTTCGAGACTCCTCGTCATGTCCCCTATCTCATCTGGGACTCCGAACTCCTTCGGTACATCAAAACTCATAAACTCACAATATAACTGTCATCGAAACCTTAAGCGTGCGGACCCTACGGTTCGAGAACAATGTAGACATGACCGAGACATGTCTCCGGTCAATAACCAATAGCGGAACCTGGATGCTCATATTGGCTCCTACATATTCTACGAAGATTTTTATCGGTCAGACCGCATAACAACATACGTTGTTCCCTTTGTCATCGGTATGTTACTTGCCCGAGATTCGATCGTCGGTATCTCAATATCTAGTTCAATCTCGTTACCGGCAAGTCTCTTTACTCGTTCTGTAATACATCATCTCACAACTAACTCATTAGTTGCAATGCTTGCAAGGCTTTATGTGATGTGCATTACCGAGAGGGCCCAGAGATACCTCTCCAACAATCAGAGTGACAAATCCTAATCTCGAAATACGCCAACCCAACATGTACCTTTGGAGACACCTGTAGAGCACCTTTATAATCACCCAGTTACATTGTGACGTTTGGTAGCACACAAAGTGTTCCTCCGGCAAACGGGAGTTTCATAATCTCATAGTCATAGGAACATGTATAAGTCATGAAGAAAGCAATAGCAACATACTAAACGATCGGGTGCTAAGCTAATGGAATGGGTCATGTCAATCAGATCATTCACCTAATGATGTGATCCCGTTAATCAAATAACAACTCTTTGTCCATGGTTAGGAAACATAACCATCTTTGATTAACGAGCTAGTCAAGTAGAGGCATACTAGTGACACTCTGTTTGTCTATGTATTCACACATGTATTATGTTTCTGGTTAATACAGTTCTAGCATGAATAATAAACATTTATCATGATATAAGGAAATAAATAATAACTTTGTTATTGCCTCTAGGGCATATTTCCTTCACAACTCCCATCACTCAGCTATAGGGATGACGCCTTTTAAGGCCATGTTTGGGTACGAACCAAAGCACTGGGGGATCACGACAGAGAATGCTTGCTCTGTACCAGCACTGCAATCGTGGATTAAAGAACGAGATATCATCCAGGACCTTTTACAGCAGCATTTGAACAGGGCGAGGCAATTGATGAAGAACCAAGCTGATAAAAAGAGGTCTTTCCGCACGTTCGAGATTGGTGATCAGGTGTTTCTGAAACTGCAACCCTACATCCAGTCTTCTGTAGCCCCAAGAGCGAACCACAAGCTGGCGTACAAGTACTATGGGCCTTTTCCAGTCATCACAAAGATCAATGAAGTGGCTTATAAGCTCCAGCTGCCTCCGCAAGCGACAATTCACCCGGTGTTTCATGTCTCCTTGCTCCGTCGCGTCCTGAACTCGGGTACGGCAGTCGAACCTCTTCTCCCGCATTGTTCTAATGAACTTGCTATGCCTGTGAAGATTATGCAGTCACGTTGGAGGCAATCAAAAGGCAAAATGCGCGAACAAGTTCGCATTCGCTGGTCCAACTCCGAGGCGCCGGGTGACACTTGGGAGGACAAAGCCAGTCTCCAACAGCGTTTCCCGCTCGCGGAGGCTTGGGGACAAGCCTCAGCTCAAGGAGGGGGGATGTCAGCGTCCTTGACAGGAGCGACCCACCAGGCAGCGTCAGCAACCGCATCGCTGCTGCTCCACGCACTCCCCGGCTCAAGAAGCCCAACCCAAGAGTCGTTGGGCCGGACTGGGTCAGCTGAAGCCCAACCGCACTGATACTTAAGGGAGGAGGAGCAGCTGCACGGGCATCCAGTGGATCACGGCAACGGCGGCTTGGATCTTTTCCCTTTCCCCTACCTGTCTCGCGACGAACCCTAGCTCCAGAATTCTTGTATTTTGCCTGTAATCGCCACAAAACTTGTATCCGCGAGTGATTGCTGCTAGTAATCGAGAGAGTACCTACCCATACCCTAACACTACTAGTAGAATGCCCGTGCGTTGCTACGGGCACAAAAGAAATATAGATGAGTCCAAGAGCATAAGTTGTGGCCATCTTTTATCTTCTCCACGAAGATGTTGTCCCTCAACTTTTCTACATATACAGGTAATATATACTTTTAGATATATACCAAGATTGTGGGAAGACATAAGGTAACATTTCATATCTCGTTCCTTTCCATTTCCTCCATATTCACCATCGCAACAAGACGTGACATCATGTGCATTCTCCCGTAAAAAAAATAAAAAAATGTTAATTCTCCCTAGCTGCCTCCTATTTTCCGACAAACCTTGGACCTCACCTCCGACCTTGCTATCACATAGTCATCTCTCTTCTCTTTCATTGTTCATATCCTTTCCATCAACGGATGATAGTACATTACACTTAGTTGAAATCTATTGCCCATCTCTCTTCATTAGTTCAAACTTTTGAATAAGTTGGCTGAAGCATGAATCAATATGGTATCCAAGTCAAGAGGTCTTTTGAGTTCAAGACCCCACCAACACAGTATTAAAATAGAAGATCCTACGTTCTACATCGATCACACATCTAAGCACTAAATAAGCCTAAACATGATAGTGCATTACATTTAGTTGAAATATATTGTCCATCTCGCTTCATCAGTTCAGATTTTTTGATGAGTTGGCTGGAGCATGAATTCAATAAACACCTCACGTTAATATTCTCTCATTGTCACATACATATGAAAACAGTGACGATTGTCATGTGGGCGATGTTTTTGTCAATAATCTCAAGACCAACTGGCTCAGTATCTTGGAGGTGCTCATATGGGTAGAGTGTGCATGCATGCGTTCATAAGGGTGAGTGTGTGTACCTGTTTGTAAACATCGGCGTTTGTACTGTGTGTGTTTTAACTTCAGAATACACAAGAATTATATCACAAGCACAAGTGTCAAGATATAACAACATGATGGTTTTCAAATTAAGGAGTTCTGCGAATATACATTTCTTGCCAAAGGAAACAGGAATATACATAGCAACTGGTGAATAAAGTCATATGGAGGATATAGTGCACCCCCTCCTCCCATGTAAAATTCAACATGTTAATTGCTTTGCATCCATTTTATAAACCAAGCCTTGCTTTAGTTGATGCCACCTAACAAGAGAATAGGCAAACATATGTACATGATTACACAATACATTAATTTCAGTGGTATTTTTTAATATGTTCGATGCTAGGCTAGCATATTATCAGATCAACAAAAAAAACTTCAACATTCATTCAGAAACTCGGGTATGTGACGTCTAAATATTTTACCAACTTCAACAAGATGGAAAACAAATAGCAAGAAATATATGCACAATACAAAAGTGTCTCTTACCATGACAACACCCAATATAAATTAAAAATACGAAAAAGTTGTTACAGCAGTACTATTACTTACAACAAGAATTGTATGTTTCCTAAGCAAACTGTGGAATAAATGTTTCTTGACATTCAATGTTCATTTTAGAATCCACGTAAAGTGTTGTGGAATAATTGTTTCTTGAAAGTCAACTTTCTGTATAGCGTAATTTCTTATGCATGAGAGATAAATAATGCACAAAAAATAGAACCATAAGATAGCTGGAAGCCTGCTACTGTAAATTGGTGAAACTATGAGCCAGCAACAGAATAACATGGAAAGCAAGTATGAGAAATATGAAACTGATATTCCTCTGTACAAAGCTAATACGAATTCCAGCCCATGCTATTAGTGAATCCTGTTGACCATGAAGAAGCTAAATGGAAAAATACTACTTTTTATATAATAGAAAATAGACCGCAAGAAAACACGAAATAACAAAGAAAAGCAAAAAAAAAGTTTAGAAGGTTGAACCTAATGCTAGCATCATGGTAATAAACCCATGTCTACAAAGGAACATTAGCATTCAAATGTGAGAGCTCACTAGCTTGTCATGTCTATATTTTGTTGCACTTGTATCTGATTTGAAATTTAAAGAATTATGATGAGAAACTCATGTAGAACTGCAGTATAATCTTTTGAATAAACATTGTCAATTGTCTAAGAGTGCTAACATTTAAACTCATTCAAAATGTTGGCAAATGGAATGAGAAATGTAATACCCGAGATAATACATTATAAGGCTACAACAAGTCCCCTCCAATTTTTAGGAAGCTCTCCACTATATGTGTAGCAATGAACCAGCCTCAAAACCCATTATAGACTGCCAGATAGATATTTGTTTCTTCAATTTCTAACAAACATATAAAATATTGATTGAGAAGCACTCCTGCTTACTACACGGTGATTCATAACATCAGAGTGCAGGAACAAACTTGATTTTGTTGAACAGATAAAATTCACCTTGTTCTTCTTCACCAAAGTCTCCCCCAAGATTTTTCATCTAATCTTCTTTCCCATATATATTTTTTCTTCAAAAAGGAGGCCTACCTAGGCTTCTTTCCCATATCTGCACAAGTCATGCTTAGAGCTGGTCCTTGTGAAGCACTAACCTACCTTGGCTCAACGCCAATGTGCATCAGCCTATCAAAAGCATAGGTGTAAGAATCATCCATGTACTCTGCACAAACAAGGGAAAAATCGTATGAGCTTTGATGCTTCACTATATTATAGTTTAGCAGAAGAGATAAACGGGCAGAAGTCTGGATGTATAGTAGTGGGGAAGCTGAGGTTACCTGGATTACCGATCAAAGGTGCCTTCCATTTGCCCTTGTGGTTCAGGTTCCTAAATTTTTGAATGCACAAAAACTTATGCCAGAAGTTGGACGCCCGAGGTATCCTATGCCATTTGGGGCGATGGAATTTCGAGTAACTGCTTGTTGAATTGATGATATTGCTGGGCATTGAATTAACTGAATCAGAGTGACTTCTAAAGATAGGGCACGATAGAATCACAAAGCATAGAAAAAGTAGATAAGTTTGTGTGAGATACTCACAGTCAATAATTTAGAAGCTTCTACATTACTAAAAAATGCACCACATACATAGATATTAGTTGTATCCACTATTCTCTTAACGGGCATAAATTGTAGCAAACTAAGCCAACATAATCGCCTGTAATACTTAACCAGTGTCCAACATCCTTGAGTAACAAAACCAAGTATTAATGTTGATCACTTACAAAAGAAATGGGCTACAATCACAAGATAAATGACATGGAAAAGGTCAACCGAACCTTTAAAAGTGGGAACTGTAGCGTCAGTCCAATTCCGCTGCCATGGCACCATTTTTTGCTGCACCTAGTGCCACCCAAAGTTTGTCCTAATATTCTATTGCTAGTATATAAGTTCTAAAGTATTTTACTAACAAACAAAAAGGTGGGAAAAATGTGAATCTGCAAATTACGAGGACAAAATAAAATCAAAAGTCCAAACAGATGTGTTAAGATCAGTTTATACGTGCAGCCAAATGTTACAAAGCTAGCTTACATGAGTTCAATCCACCAGAATCGAGAAGATGCACAAAATGTCGGGAAACGAATTACAAACACTACCATTTTAAAGAACAAAAGGTAAACGTAGTCCAGCCTTTCAGTGAATACTGAAGCGGAAAATAGAAATATTTATGAATCTCCAGAACAAACAAAATAACACGGAGTGGAAGCTTAGAAAGATATAGTAATGCCTCGCCAGCGTCACCTTCAAAGTTGCATATGTTACACCCAGACACACATAATGACACAAAAGAATTATGCTGGAATTTAATGTTCGGACTAGAAGTAATTTGTTTCCATTTTATTGTACCCAGATTCTGTTGGTTACTTTTCCTACTGAATTTATCCTGCATATAAATAAGGGATACTGAATCATTGGAACCTAATCATTGTCGGTACCAAATTTTTGAACCATACTCCTAAAACAAGTAGTACCGATTGTTCCGCATAATGCATATAAGGTGTGTCAGTTTCTATCCGTGGCTCCCTGTTCCAAGTACCCCGCCGGTGAATCTTATGGCCGAAAGGCGACCGTGTGAAGCGATGGCGTCTGGTCGTAGGCGTCTGCTCATGTTTCTATCCATATAAATGTAAAAATGTCAAACCATGTGTGTGCTAGAAGATTGTTCCTAATTCAATATAAATGGATAATTTTTTACTATTGCCCTTTATTTCTTGAAGACCAGTCAGTCTAGTTTTCCCTAGGTTCTGAAATCGCTGATGAGCCCTCAACTTCTTCAGGTTCGGCTCTTGTGCAGATACAGTTAGCCTTTGCACTACAAATTTATTAGCAAAACATATGTTTCCTACATAGAACATAAAGCTAGCCAATCTCACCGAGAAATCATAGTGCCCTGCCTGAAGTTCCTGAAGCTCCTGTATGCCAAAGATGTAACTCCGTTGTTGTCTGAGCTTCCACTGGGCAATGTGTAGACAACTCTAAGCTTCATTTCCTCAATCATCATATCAGCATCCTTGTTGAACTGGAGAATACATATATATATGGAATATAGTTGGTGGAATGCTAATCATCCAGAGCCTAATGACATTGACAACACAACACTAAATCATAGAAACTGGTGAAATTCCATAAATATCTTGAAGAAAGATCGATTCATAAACTTAGGTGGATGGAATAGAACACATATGTGTGTGCTCGTTTCATACTGCTGGGTGGACGGGATAAAATCGCCATGGACACTCTCTCATTGGACAGCATCTCTACTGAATAGGGAATAATTATCTCTATCAATAAGCAAAAGCAAACAACTGAAACAAGATAACTATATCACTTCAGTCCTTACATTGAGACGCCAATTTGATCACAGAAGACCATCTGTAAAAATGCAGAACAACATGGGCCTTGGCCTCAATTCGGCGACCCAACTTCAATTTTGAAAGCCTGCAAGCAAGCAAGAGATAGGAGTGAGCACAGTAATCTGAAATCAAATGAGAGAGTGTTAGCATTGTCGTCGTGCTCCCCTGCTCAGGCCATCTCGGTGCAGCCACATCCCATTCAGAAAATGTTCGATAAATGAATTGAATTTATTATATGTGCTTTCATGTAATCACCAATTTTTTAGTTATAAAATAGATTGACTTGGGATTTCCAAACATGTTGGTGTCAAATGTATATTTACTCACTTAACATTGAACTATACAATATTGTGTATAGGATATACTGTACTCAGGCATGTAAATTCGATAACTTTGTCATGCATCATTCATACGAAGCTCATTCTCACTTTTCTCATTCATACGAAGCTCATTTGTTCTCCTTCTTTATTTGTATCAGAATTTCTGAATTTAATGATGTCGTCAGTTCTGACCAATTTGTTCAATGCACATACACATTTAATCAACCAACACCATTAGCCATTTTGTGAAAAAACTAATTAAATAGAACCATGCACTACCCGAAACTACATGATGCTAATGTCCTTACCTTTGTTGCTTGCAAGAATGCATACTAAAATATGGGGAAAAATCGTAGCTCTAATCATGGCAGTCCTTGTTAGTTGTCGTTAATCTACATCTCATAGAAATATTATTTGCTGAAGACAATCTCAACATACAAATCTGAAGAGTTTTATTAAAACTCAGCTAGATGCCTTTCCTAAAATAGTACTCAATTCATCCCAAAATAAGTATCGCTGGTTGAGTTCAACTTTAGTATTTTGAGATGGATGGAGTAGTATTTTATACGAAGAGAATTATATAGGTTCCACACTTACAAAGATTGGTAGGCATAAATATGAGTACTATCCATGGAAGTCATATTCAGTACTTCGATGGAGAATATCAGTATCATCTTTAGAAGAATTTAGCACCATGTCTAGTTTAATTACACGGACACCTATTTGCAGAGCCATGATGATGGGAACGTCACTGCAGTCACTGATTAGCTGATTGCTAGTAAAATATGAGTACTGCGGTGTAACGAAATAGTGGGAAAACGGTGCATTCATGTCATGGCGGACCTGGTAACATGAGATTTACATCAAAATTAAGAGCAAAGCTTGTAACAGCAGATTGTTCCTAGGAAAATAAATAAACAAATAGAGCAAATAACCAAATTCAAACCAGGTACCATTTCAGTAAAATCTGCAAAATGATCCTACAAAGCATTGCAGCAAATTTGTTGAGCTACCTCAAGGAATCTAAAAATGCCAAGACCGGAAGATCGACACTTACTATATCAGGCGCTTCCTTATCATCTCATCCATGATAATCTGAACAACCGAGCTTCAGAAGTTCATAAGTATCTGCTAGATCGTTCAATCCTGTATTCCTGTTGTAGGGCAAAATCAACAGTTAATTGCATTAAGGTTTCAGATACAATAGATAGATACGTAAGATGCATCATTATGGTGTACATAGATGAAGCATTATAAGATGATGACATTGTTCGTACCAGATAGTTCCTATCGCTTTCACAGTTTCCCATCTCTACCCATGTTTCTATGCATTTTGGATCATCATCTGTAGAAAACGAAGTCTTGAATATCAGTTTTTT
Source organism: Triticum urartu (assembly GCF_003073215.2). Lineage (NCBI taxonomy): Eukaryota > Viridiplantae > Streptophyta > Magnoliopsida > Poales > Poaceae > Triticum > Triticum urartu. Next base: position 301,701,544 of record NC_053022.1, read on the forward strand.
TTGCCACCACACGGTACTTCCTAAAATTAGGTGGTTGCTTATTGTCAACAAAACAAGATTTTATGCTAGAAATAATAAGGGCATGTACTGTTTAATACAGATTTTGCGCAGTCAGATTTCTAATCCTATTGGTGACTATAGACAAAGATAAGATACGAGGTAAACAACTAAACACACACCCTTGGGAACATACACGGAAGAGATTCAGGATTGTGTTTCCAGTAACGGTATACCTCTGGACATCGTGTTTCTAGTACCGGTGTGTGCCTCTGGCCATCGACACGAAGAGGTGCAGGAAGCGGAGGGCCTCGACATCAAGCCCCAGCCCGTCAACGTCGCGACGCTCGACGAGCAGGCACATATGCGTTCACGCGTCCTCGCCTCCCTGCCGCGGTCGAGTGTTGCCAAACGGCCCCACACAAGCTTTGACTCCATGAGTTACATGCTCCTCTTCCCGTGACGAGCGCCGCCTGCCTGTCCCCTAGATCCAGCCTCGACGTGACAACGTCGAGCGTCACCGCCTCTGATTCCTACGAGCAAGAAGCCAAGGGCTCCAGGAAGAGGCCGGAAGAGGATAGGTGTAGCGGAAGAAAACCTGAGCGAGCTGTGGGAGGGAGGAGGGGAGAAGGGACCACGATCTCGCTCGGGCAAGGAAAGCGATAATTGGGGAAGGATATATTCTGTAGTTATTGCGAGGATCGTGCGAGAGGATTTCTTGGGCTACGTAAAAGTGTGTGGGAGGGAGCGAAGGTGGAGCTAAGTATGGAAAGAGATCGGTGGCTTCGACGGCTGTATTTTTTTTCCGAGCGGAGCTAAGTATGGAAGAAGATCGGTGGGAGAAATAAATCGAAGAGGGAGGTGATTTGTTTGGAAGGTGATCTCCTGTATATGGTATTATTTTTGAATTCTTAATTACCAAATATTTACATGATTGAATTAAATCGACACCTGCCAAAGTAAGCACGAATAAATGGAAGGAGTATCAGACACGATTCGGTTTTAAGTGTGAAGAAAAAAAAATTAACATGGGAGTGATGGGGAAGGTGAGAGAAAATAAACCGGATGAAAAAAAATCAGACGAAAGTGGAAGGACTATTCAACCAATTCGTCCATTAAGAATAGAGATTGCAACAGCAAAGCGCGCCGTTGGACCCAAACATAATTGGTCACCGGGCGATGCGCGTGCATGACGCCATTGTGGTGACGATCTTTCACGCTGTATGTCGACATGCATGGCCGCACCAATTGGACAGTTGATTGTTCTAGTAGTAGTATACAATGCATGCATGGGGCCTACCAGGTTGATTTTCCTGATCAAAATAGTTAAAAGTACATCAGGGAACTTGTTATGGAGTATCTATATTTGGAGCATGTTGTCATTTTTTGTAGTACTTCCAAAGCTTGAACAAGGCTAAATCCGCCGCATTAATAATTTATCAATGTACTGATGTGTCTCAAAACCATGTCACTGAGATCTCGGTAAGATTAATGTATAAGTTGTTGGACATAGTTTCCTGCCCAATTGCAGGTTATAAGAACTAGTAGGATTAGTTTAAGTGTCTGCCAAATTGGAGATTACTTGGAACCTATATCCTGCCAGGCGTTGCAATGTCCCCTTCACAGACATGACTGGCTCTGTCGAGAGATTTCTAGCCTCCTTCCAAAGATCTCTACCTTGTTTGTTACTCCTCGTCCGTCTGTTAATTCCTTGAAATGGTCTTCATGGAGTCCAATTATGTCGACAACGCTTACTATAGTGATCATTTGGTGGGAACCCGCGTCTGGAAATGTTCTGGTGGGAAATAGACTGCTAGCTCGGCGTCAAACTCTTGTGCTTCTAGCATGTCCCAAGTGTTTTCTTGGCGACTTGGGGTACATTTTGCCTCGAAATAGCAAGCCAAAACATCGGTTGAAAAACACTACTCCCTCTGTCTAGGTGTATAAGTCGTCTTAGCTTGTGCATCGCGATCAAGACGAAGGGGAATACGAGAAAACTTAATATTTTTTTGCTAGTTAGCTTGTGTAAGGAAAGTCTCAAAGCATTGAAAGCATGCACAACCCACATTTTTTATTGGTTGATATGTCACGAAATAAGAAACAAGGAGGGAGTTAATGTACCATGCGTTTTGAGATTATTTGATTTTCGGAAGATGACTTATACACCTAGCGGAGGGAGTAAGGAAAGTCCATCTAGCATGCAATGCAAAAGTACAAAACAGTCTCAGGCTAACCGCTAATTCATCAGCATGCTTAATCAATGGTACGAACTTCTTATCTGAATTCCATGGCCATGCAAGCTAAGATCATTGTATCTATCCGCAATCTTCGGATAATATTTAGAGTTGGAGTCAACTACACGTAGATCACAAACGAGGCTAGTTTATTCAGGGTTTCAATAATGCAGACAGCTTGAGCTGTCACGATAGCCAGCTCACCCATCAAACTAAGATCGTATTAGAGTAAAAATTAGTTTCTATGACGTAACTTTTGTTTTATATACTTGTTTGACCAATCAATGAGACACTGCGAAGGTGCTGGAGAATATCTTTGACTAATCAAAAAGGGTAAAAAGTACAATAATTTACGTTCGGTTCTTTTGTACAGCTAAAGAGTAACGGTGATGATTAATTTTGGTCACTGTGTACTCTGATTTCTGATGGGCAGTTCTGCACCAAGACAGTTTAACCACCTGTGGTTTGAAAATCAGTAAAAAAAATCAATGTTAAAGTCTAAAGAATGAGAAACTAACAATCAAATGACAGCAAATGGATTTGATCACTTGCAATATTGCCGAATGACCACATGATAAATCAGCCGTTAATACTTGTATGGATTAGCACAAAAGAAAAGGCGGCACCACTAGTAGTAAAGTGATTAATCCCATGAAGATTTTTTTTAAAGAACACTTGTGTCACCAAGACAAGTGTTAGCATCAAGCGATCATATATGGCCTATGGGGTCAATAGTCAAGTTAAAATAAATCACACATGGCCATGAACTGGTCCAGGGAGACAAATAATGGTTCTCTAGAGGTGATAATGCTAGCTAGATGGTTAGGTGAAGCAGCAACCTAATTGTTCACTAGCTACTGAGCCACATCACACGTTTTACTTTTTACTAGTGATAAGCTTCAACGATCCAATCCGGCGAGCTTGCTCCCTTTGGAAAGGAGAAAAATGAGAGGAGTAAGAAAATTTGACTGGGAAAGAAAGCTGATTTTTTTGCTAGATTGGAGGATATGCATCCACGTCACTCCTGGCCACTGAGTTCATGCAGGGACAACCAAACTTACGTTAAGTTATTGGCTCGTTTTATGGCTCACATCAATCCTGGGCTAACTATAGTGCTTACTCCTATTCCACCTGTCCAATTTGTAATAATAGTTTGGTTACTTGGCAGCGAAATAGTGGGGTATATATGGGTGAAACTTACTTTATGCTCCTGGTTAAGCCTCTAGCATTGTGATTCCAGGTTTTTCTTGCAGCATGAAAATGATGTCATTAAAATAGACTTTACTGACGAGGCCCCTTTTTAGCGTCGAAACTATTTGAGAATTTCATAAGAATTGGTTCTTTTTTGCGTGTTTCAAATGGACCACAAAGATCATAACTTGTTAAAGTATAGATGACAATGGGTAAGATATGGGCAGGTATGGACCCATTTTGCCTAAACTAATACCAGAATTGACACCCGTGTCCATACCCAACGAGTATCCATAGAATTTGCATGATAAAAAATTCAAGTGATGATGGGCGAGGAGTCTAGTAACGATGTGGTCTCCTCCTGCAGGTGTCCCCTTGGCAGCAGGGAGTATGAGCAACGGATGTGTGGAGCTTGGAGTAGTGGAGGTGGTGATAGGAGCGGGGGATTGATGGACCTGGAGGAGGGCAGGATCCATGATATGATAAGTCGATGTTTCGTCGTTTCGAGGAGTCACATAGGATAGAAGATCACACAAAACATAGGAGGAGTAGCGGGATGGCATTTGCAGGCCTATTGGCTACAAGTGGTCTGGGGAATTTGTGATTTATGATAGGTCTTAAGGGGTTGGATGTTGACACACAAGTCCTAGAAGTTATTTTCATTTATTAACTTTTTGTAGGTGTTCATTGGGTTACCCGGGGGTGTAATGTAATAGGGTAATATCTCGAGGTCCAATGTGGTAGGGTAATATCTCAGGAGAATATGATGAATCTCTATCGACTCTGCAACCTGCATTTTTTATTCGTGCTTTCCAACCATGTACACATCGATGTGTAAACAAAGCCAGGATTCCTTCACTATCACCACAGCTGATTGTGAGATCCACATTAACAAGCTACTTGGTAATACACTCTTTCCTGCACTTGTATCCATGAGGTACAATAATCTTCAACTTGGAGGAACAAATTAAGCATTGTGTGTCAAACCGTTGACAACGTAAGAAAATGATTTGCGGGATCTTAGGACATCTTTAAGGGCATGCATCAAATGTCTTCCCTTATTTGTCTGTCAAAATGGTGGTATCCAAGGGCATATCTCATTTGTCCGGTCCCATATTTTTTCTTTCATGTTCAACATTGATTTGCTAACTATTATATTTGAAATAACACAATTCGAATCTAGAAATACATAGTTCAGATATAATTAGTATTCGGAGAACATAGTTCAACCGCACAAATTATTCAAAAAATTGGCTATATTGCTTTCCATGATGCACCCAGATATGCCTCACTAGATCATTGATAAGTAGTTGATGCACTTTTCGATCTCGGATGTTTTGATGCATCTCAAGAAAATGTTCGACCTGATTTGCCTCTTGTGGGGGGAAGGGGGGAGGGGGCGATAGTCTTTTCCATGCAGTCAAAATCAAAATTGTGAACACCATCACCGTCATCCTCCATGGTCATGTTGTGTATGATCACACTGAAGGAAATATGCCCTAGAGGCAAGAATAAAGTTATTATTTATTTCCTTATTTCATGATAAATGTTTATTATTCACGCTAGAATTGTATTAACCGGAAACATAATACATGTGTGAATACATAGACAAACATAGTGTCACTAGTATGCCTCTACTTGACTAGCTCGTTAATCAAAGATGGTTAAGTTTCCTAACCATAGACATGAGTTGTCATTTGATTAACGGGATCACATCATTAGGAGAATGATGTGATTGACTTGACCCATTCCGTTAGCTTAGCACTTGATCGTTTAGTTTGTTGCTATTGCTTTCTTCATGACTTATACATGTTCCTATGACTATGAGATTATGTAGCTCCCGTTTACCGGAGGAACACTTTGTGTGCTACCAAACGTCAAAACGTAATTGGGTGATTATAAAGGTGCTCTACAGGTGTCTCCGAAGGTACTTGTTGGGTTGGCGTATTTCGAGATTAGGATTTGTCACTCCGATTGTCGGAGAGGTATCTCTGGGCCCTCTCGGTAATACACATCACTTAAGCCTTGCAAGCATTGCAACTAATGAGTTAGTTGCGGGATGATGTATTACAGAACGAGTAAAGAGACTTGCCGGTAATGAGATTGAACTAGGTATTGAGATATCGACGATCGAATCTCGGGCAAGTAACATACCAATGACAAAGGGAACAACGTATGTTGTTATGCGGTCTGACCGATAAAGATCTTCGTAGAATATGTGGGAGACAATATGAACATCCAGGTTCCGCTATTGGTTATTGACCGAAGACGTGTCTCGGTCATGTCTACATAGTTCTCGAACCCGTAGGGTCCGCACGCTTAACGTTTTGATGACAGTTATATTATGAGTTTATATGTTTTGATGTACCAAAGGTTGTTCGGAGTCCCGGATATGATCACGGACATGACGAGGAGTCTCGAAATGGTCGCGACATGAAGATTGATATATTGGAATCCTATATTTGGATATCGGAAGTGTTCCTGGTAAAATCGGGATTTTACTGGAGTACCGGAGGGGTTACCGAAACCCCCCGGGGGTTAATGGGCCATAGTGGGCCTTAGTGGAGAAGAGGAGAGGCGGCCAGGGCAAGGGCCGCGCACCCCTCCCCCTAGTCCGAATAGGACAAGGAGAGGGCCCCCCTTCCTTCTTCTCCTCCACCTCTTTCCCCTCTTCTCCTAATCCAACAAGGAAAAGGGAGGGAGTCCTACTCCCGGTAGAAGTAGGACTCCTCCTGGCACGCCCCTCCTGGCCGGCCGCACCTCCCCCCTTTCTCCTTTATATATGGGGGCAGGGGGCACCCTAGAGACACAACAGTTGATCGTTTAATCTTTTAGCCGTGTGCGGTGCCCCCCTCCACCATAGTCCACCTCAATAATACTGTAGCGGTGCTTAGGCGAAGCCCTGCGTCGGTAGAACATCATCATCGTCACCACGCCGTCATACTGACGAAACTCTCCCTCAACACTCGGCTGGATCGGAGTTCGAGGGACGTTATCGAGCTGAACGTGTGCTGAACTCGGAGGTGTCGTACATTCAGTACTTGATCGGTCGGATCGTGAAGACGTATGACTACATCAACCGCGTTGTGCTAACGCTTCCGCTTTCGGTCTACGAGGGTACGTGGACAATACTCTCCCCTCTCGTTGTTGTGCATCACCATGATCTTGCGTGTGCGTAGGAATTTTTTTGAAATTACTACGTTCCCCAACAGTGGCATCCGAGCCTGGTTTTATGCGTTGATGTAATATGCACGAGTAGAACACAAGTGAGTTGTGGGCGATATAAGTCATACTGCTTACCAGCATGTCACACTTTGGTTCGGCAGTATTGTTGGATGAAGCGGCCCGGACCGACATTACGCGTACGCTTACGCGAGACTGGTTTTACCGTCGTGCTATGCACACAGGTGACTAGCGGGTGTCAATTTCTCCAACTTTAGTTGAGCCGAGTGTGGCTATGCCCGGTCCTTGAGAAGGTTAAAACAACACTAACTTGACGAACTATCGTTGTGGTCATGATGCGTAGGTAAGAACGGTTCTTACTCAGCCCATAGCAGCCACGTAAAACTTGCAACTACAAAGTAGAGGACGTCTAACTTGTTTTTGTAGGGCATGTTGTGATGTGATATGGTCAATACATGATGAGATATAAGTTGTTGTATGAGATGATCATGTTCTGTTGAAGTTATCGGCAACTAGCAAAAGCCTTATGGTTTTCTTTCTATTGCATAAGATGCAAGTGCCAAATAATTGCTTTACTTTATCGCTATGCGATAGCAATAGTTGCAAGAGCAGTAGTTGGCAAGACGACCATGTGACGACACATTGATATAGATCAAGATGATGGAGATCATGGTGTCATGCCGGTGATGATGGAGATCATGACGATGCTTTGGAGATAGAGATCAAAGGCACAAGATGATGATGGCCATATCATGTCACATATTTTGATTGCATGTGATGTTTATATTTTATACATCTTACTTTGCTTAGTTATGACGGTAGCATTATAAGATGATCTCTCACTAAATTTCAAGATAAAAATGTTCTCCCTGAGTATGCACCGTTGCCAAAGTTCGTCGTGCCCAGACACCACGTGATGATCGGGTGTGATAAGCTCTACGTCCATCTACAACGGGTGCAAGCCAGTTTTTGCACACGCAGAATACTCAGGTTAAACTTGACCAGCCTAGCATATGCAGATATGGCCTCGTAACACTGGAGACCGAAAGGTCGAGCGTGAATCATATAGTAGATATGATCAACATAGTGATGTTCACCATTGAAAACTACTCCATCTCACGTGATGTTCGGTTATGGTTTAGTTGATTTGGATCACGTGATCACTTAGATGATTAGAGGGATGTCTATCTAAGTGGGAGTTCTTAAGTAATTTGATTAATTGAACTTTAATTTATCATGAACATAGTCCTGGTAGTATTAGCATATCTATGTTGTAGATCAATAGCTCGCGTTTAGCTCCCTTGTTTTATTTTTGATATGTTCCTAGAGAAAACTAAGTTTAAAGATGTTAGTGGCAATGATGCGGATTGGATACGTGATCTGAGGATTATCCTCATTGATGCACAGAAGAATTATGTCCTTGATGCACCTCTAGGTGACAGACCTATTGCAGGAGCACATGTAGACGTTATGAATGTTTAGCTAGCTCAGTATGATGACTACTTGATAGTTTAGTGCACCATGCTTAATAGCTTAGAATCGGGACTTCAACGACGTTTTGAACATCATGGATCATATGAGATGTTCCAGGAGTTGAAGTTAATATTTCAAGCAAATACCCGAGTTGAGAGATATGAAGTCTCCAACAAGTTCTATAGCTAAAAGATGGAGGAGAATAGCTCAAGCAATGAGCTTGTGCTCAGATTGTCTGGGTACTACAATCACTTGAATCAAGTGGGAGTTAATCTTCCAGATAAAATAGTGATTGACAGAATTCTCTAGTCACCATCACCAAGTTAGTAGAACTTCGTGATGAACTATAGTATGCAAGGGATGACGAAAACGATTCCCGAGCTTTTCATGATGATGAAGTCGATGAAGGTAGAAATCAAGAAAGAGCATCAAGTGTTGATGATTAACAAGACCACTAGTTTCAAGAAAAGGGCAAGGGAAAGAAAGGGAACTTCAAGAAGAACGACAAGCAAGTTGCTGCTCAAGTGAAGAAGCCCAAGTCAAGACCTAAGCCTGAGACTAAGTGCTTCTACTGCAAAGGGACTGGTCAATGGAAGCGGGACTGCCCCAAATATTTGGCGGATAAGAAGGATGGCAAAGTGAACAATGCTATATTTGATATACATGTTATTGATGTGTACTTTACTAGTGTTTATAGTAACCCCTCGGTATTTGATACTGGTTCAGTTGCTAAGAGTAGTAACTCGAAACGGGAGTTGCAGAATGAACAAAGACTAGTTAAGGGAGAAGTGACGATGTTTATTGGAAGTGGTTCCAAGATTGATATGATCATCATCGCACACTCCCTATACTTTCGGGATTAGTGTTAAACCTAAATAAATGTTATTTGGTGTTTGCGTTGAGCATGAATATGATTTGATCATGTTTATTGCAATACGGTTATTCATTTACGTTAGAGAATAATTGTTGTTCTGTTTACATGAATAAAACCTTCTATGGTCATACACCCAATGAAAATGGTTCGTTGGATCTCGATCATAGTGATACACATATTCATAATATTGAAGCCAAAAGATGCAAAGTTAATAATGATAGTGCAACTTATTTGTGGCACTGCCGTTTAGGTCATATTGGTGTAAAGCGCATGAAGAAACTCCATGCTGATGGGCTTTTGGAATCACTTGATTATGAATCATTTTGATGCTTGCGAACCATGCCTCATGGGCAATATGACTAAGACTCTATTCTCCGGAACAATGGAGCAAGCAACTGACTTATTGGATATAATACATACTGATGTATGAGGTCCGATGAGTGTTGAGGCTCGCGGCGGGTATCGTTATTTTCTGACCTTCATAGATGATTTGAGCATATATGGGTATATCTATTTGAAGAAACATAAGTCTGAAACATTTGAAAAGTTCAAAATATTTCAGAGTGAAGTGGAAAATCATTGTAACAAGAAAATAAAGTTTCTACAATCTGATCGTAGAGGCGAATATTTAAGTTACGAGTTAGGTCTTCAATTAAAACAATGTGGAATAGTTTCACAAACTCATGCCACCTGGAACACCACATCGTAATGGTGTGTTCGAACGTCATAACCGTACTTTATTTGATATAGTGCAATCTATGATGTCTCTTACCAAATTACCACTATCGTTTTGGGGTTATGCATTAGAGACAGCTGCATTCACATTAAAAAGGGCACCATCTAAATCCGTTGAGACGACACCGTATGAACTGTGGTTTAGCAAGAAACCTAAGCTGTCATTTCTTAAAGTTTGGGGTTGCGATGCTTATGTGAAAAAGTTTCATCTTGATAAGCTCAAACCCAAGTCGGAGAAGTGCGTCATCATAGGATACCCAAAAGTAACTGTTGGGTACACCTTCTATCACAGATCCGAAGGCAAGATATTCGTTGCTAAATATGGATCCTTTCTAGAGAAGGAGTTTCTCTCGAAAGAAGTGAGTGGGAGGAAAGTAGAACTTGATAAGGTAATTGTACCTTCTCCCAAATTGGAAAGTAGTTCATCACTGAAATCAGTTCAAGTGATGCTTACACCAATTAGTGAGGAAGTTAATGATGATGATCATGAAGCTTCGGATCAAGTTACTATCAAACCTCGTAGGTCAACCAGAGTATGTTCCGCACCAGAGTGGTACGGTAATCCTATTCTGGAGTTCATCTTACTTGACCATGACAAACCTATGAACTATGAGGAAGCGATGATGAGCCCAGATTCCTTGAAATGGCTTGAGGCCATGAAATCTAAGATGGGATCCATGTATGAGAACAGAGTGTGGACTTTGATTGACTTGCCTGATGATTGGCAAGCCATAGAAAATAAATGGATCTTCAAGAGGAAGACAGACACTGATATTAGTGTTACTTTCTACAAAGCTAGACTTGTCGAAAAAGGTTTTTGACAAAGTTCAAGGTGTTGATGATGAGATTTTCTCACTTGTAGCGATGCTTAAGTCTGTCTGAATCATGTTAGCAAATTGCCGCATTTTATGAAATCTGGCAAATGGATAAACAAAACCGCATTCCTTAAAGGATTTATTAAAGAAAGAGTTGTATATGATGCAACCAGAAGGTTTTTTCAATCCTAAAGGTGCTAACAAAATATGCAAGCTCCAGCGATCCATCTATGGACTGGTGCAAGCATCTAGGAGTTGGAATATACGCTTTCATAAGTTGATCAAAGCATATAGTTTTATACAGACTTGCGGTGAAGCCTGTATTTACAAGAAAGTGAGTGGGAGCACTACAAAATGTCTGATAAGTATATGTGAATGACATATTGTTGATCGGAAATAATGTAGAATTATTCTGCAAAGCATAAAGGAGTGTTTGAAAGGAGTTTTTCAAAGAAAGACCTCGGTGAAGCTTCTTACATATTGAGCACCAAGATCTATAGAGATAGATCAAGACGCTTGATAAGTTTTTTCAATGAGTACATACCTTGACAATATTTTGAAGTAGTTCAAAATGGAACAGTCAAAGAAAGAGTTCTTGCCTATGTTACAAGGTGTGAAAAATTGAGTAAGACTCAAAGCCCGACCACGGCAGAAGATAGAAAGAGAATGAAAGTCATTCCCTATGCCTCAGCCATAGGTTCTATAAAGTATGCCATGCTGTGTACTAGATCTATTGTATACCCTACACTATTTTTGGCAAGGGAGTACAATAGTGATCTAGGAGTAGATCACCGGACAACGGTCAAAATTATCCTTAGTGGAATAAGGATATGTTTCTCGATTATGGAGGTGACAAAAGCTTCGTCGTAAAGAGTTACGTCGATTCAAGCTTTGACACTGATCTGGATGACTCTAAGTCTCGATCTAGATACATATTGAAAGTGGGAGCAATTAGCTAGAGTAGCTCTGTGCAGAGCATTGTTGACATAGAAATTTGTAAAATGCATGCGGATCTGAATGTGGCAGACCCGTAGACTAAACTTCTCTCACAAGCAAAACATGATCACACCTTAGTACTCTTTGGGTGTTAATCACATAGCGATGTGAACTAGATTATTGACTCTAGTAAACCCTTTGGGTGTTGGTCACATGACGATGTGAACTATGGGTGTTAATCACATGGTGATGTGGACTATTGGTGTTAAATCACATGGCGATGTGAACTAGATTATTGACTCTAGTGCAAGTGGGAGACTAAGGAAATATGCCCTAGAGGCAATAATAAAGTTATTATTTATTTCCTTATTTCATGATAAATGTTTATTATTCATGCTAGAATTGTATTAACCAGAAACATAATACATGTGTGAATACATAGACAAACATAGTGTCACTAGTATGCCTCTACTTGACTAGCTCGTTAATCAAAGATGGTTAAGTTTCCTAACCATAGACATGAGTTGTCATTTGATTAACAGGATCACATCATTAGGAGAATGATGTGATTGACTTGACCCATTCTGTTAGCTTAGCACTTGATCGTTTAGTTTGCTGCTATTGCTTTCTTCATGACTTATACATGTTCCTATGACTATGAGATTATGCAGCTCCCGTTTACCAGAGGAACACTTTGTGTGCTACCAAACGTCACAATGTAACTGGGTGATTATAAAGGTGCTCTACAGGTGTCTCTGAAGGTACTTGTTGGGTTGGCGTATTTCGAGATTAGGATTTGTCACTCCGATTGTCGGAGAGGTATCTCTGGGCCCTCTCGGTAATACACATCACTTAAGCCTTGCATGCATTGCAACTAATGAGTTAGTTGCGGGATGATGTATTACAAAATGAGTAAAGAGACTTGCCGGCAACGAGATTGAACTAGTTATTGAGATACCGACGATCGAATCTCGGGCAAGTAACATACCGATGACAAAGGGAACAACGTATGTTGTTATGCGGTCTGACCGATAAAGATCTTCGTAGAATATGTGGGAGCCAACATGAGCATCCAGGTTCTGCTATTGGTTATTGACCGGAGACGTGTCTCGGTCATGTCTACATAGTTCTCGAACCCGTAGGGTCCGCACGCTTAACGTGTCGATGACAGTTATATTGTGAGTTTATATGTTTTGATGCACCGAAGGTTGTTCGGAGTCCTGGATATGATCACGGACATGACGAGGAGTCTCGAAATGGTCGAGACATGAAGATTGATATATTGGAAGCCCTTATTTGGATATCGGAAGTGTTCCGGGGGAAATCGGGATTTTACCGGAGTACCGGAGGGGTTACCGGAACCCCCCGGGGGTTAATGGCCCATAGTGGGTGAGGGAGTCCTGGATTAGGGGGTGTCCGGATGGCCAAACTATACCTTCAGCCGGACTCCTGGACTATGAAGATACAAGATTGAAGACTTCGTCCCGTGTCTGGAAGGGACTTTCCTTGGCGTGGAAGGCAAGCTTGGCGATACGGATATGTAGATCTCCTACCATTGTAACCGACTTTGTGTAACCCTAACCCTCTCCGGTGTCTATATAAACTGGAGGGTTTTAGTCCGTAGGACAACATATAGAACAACAATCATACCATAGACTAGCTTCTAGGGTTTAGCCTCTCCGATCTCGTGGTAGATCTACTCTTGTACTACCCATATCATCAATATTAATCAAGCAGGATGTAGGGTTTTACTTCCATCAAGAGGGCCTGAACCTGGGTAAAAACTTCGTGTCCCTTGCCTCCTATTACCATCCAGCCTAGACGCACAGTTCGGGACCCCCTACCCGAGATCCGCCGGTTTTGACACCGACATTGGTGCTTTCATTGAGAGTTCCTCTGTGTCGTCGCCGTCAGGCTTGATGGCTCCTACTATCATCGATAGTGATGCGGTCCAGGGTGAAACTTGTCTCCCCGGACAGATCTCTGTCTTCGGCGGCTTTGCACTGCGGGCTAATTTGCTTGGCCATCTGGAGCAGATCGAAAGCTACGCCCCTGGCCGTCAGGTCAGGTTTGGAAGTTTAAACTACACGGCTGACATCCGCGGGGACTTGATCTTCGACGGATTCGAGCCACTGCCGAGCGCGCCGCACTGTCACGACGAGCATGATCTAGCTCTGCCGCCGAACAGTGCCCTGGAGGCTGCACCCGCATCGGCTTCGACCCTTAATTCGGAGCCAACTGCGCCGATCGAGGATGGGTGGTTGGATGCCGCCTCGGGGGCTGCGATCCCAACAGCGATCGAGCCGAACACCAGCCCCGCACTCCGCGAGACTCGTGACTCCAAGGAGCCGGACTCCTCTCCGGACTCCGAACCCTCCGCGCCCTTGCCGATCGAATCCGATTGGGCGCCGATCATGGAGTTTACTGCCGCGGACATCTTTCAGCACTCGCCTTTCGGCGATATTCTGAAGACACTAAAGTCTCTCTCTTTATCAGGAGCCTGGCCAGACTACGGTCAGCAAGGTTGGGATACGGACGATGAAGAAATTCAAAGCCCACCTACCACCCACTTTGTAGCCACTGTCGACGATTTAACCGACATGCTCGACTTCGACTCCGAAGACATCGATGGTATGGACGCCAATGCAGGAGACAATGAAGAACCAGCGCCAATTGGGCCCTGGAAAGCCACGTCGTCATATGACATATACATGGTGGACACCCCAAAAGAAGGAGATGGCGATGGAACAACGGAGGATGACCCCTCCAAGAAACAGCCTAAGCACCGGCGTCAGCGGCGCCGCTCAAAATCCTGCCAAAGCAAATATGGTGATTCTAGCACGGGAGATAATAATACTCCGGAGAGTGCCGAAGAAAACCCCCTCCAGCAAGATTCAGCACAGGAGGATGGAGAAGCCATCCCTCATGAGAGAGCGGCAGACAGAGAGGTCGAGGACAATAATTATATGCGTCCCTCCGAAGACGAGGCAAGCCTCGACGACGACGAATTCGTCGTGCCAGAGGATCCCGTCGAGCAAGAGCGTTTTCAACGCAGGCTTATGGCCACGGCAAGAAGCCTCAAGAAAAAACAGCAACAGCTTAGAGCTGATCAAGATTTGCTAGTCGACAGATGGACTGAAGTCCTTGCGGCCGAAGAGCATAAACTCGAACGCCCCTCCAAGAGCTACCCAAAGCACAGGTTGCTACCCCGATTAGAGGAGGAAGCACTTAAACCTACATCACCAGCACTTGATACGGCCGACCGGCCACCTCGTGGCCGCGACAGAGAGGCCTCTCGGTCCTCCACTCAAGCTGCACCCCGTACCAAGGCACGGGAAAATGCGCCAGACCTGCGAGATATGTTGGAGGACAAGGCAAGGCAAACAAGATCGATCTGCGGATCGCGTGGGCACCCCACGACTCGAGACGATAACCGTCACGCCGGACACAAATCCGGTAGGGCCGAACACAGTAGACAAAGCTCATTGGAGCTACGTCGTGATATAGCCCAGTACAGAGGTGCCGCACACCCACTATGCTTCACATACGAAGTAATGGATCATCAACTCCCCGAGGGTTTCAAACCCGTAAACATCGAATCATACGATGGCACAACAGATCCTGCGGTATGGATCGAGGATTATCTCCTTCATATCCACATGGCCAATGGCGATGATCTCCACGCCATCAAATACCTCCCACTCAAGCTTAAAGGACTAGCTCGGCATTGGCTTAACAGCTTGCCAGCAGGATCAATCAGTTGTTGGGAGGACCTGGAAGCCGCACTCCTCGACAATTTCCAGGGCACTTATGTGCGACCACCAGACGCCGATGACCTAAGCCACGTAATTCAGCAGCTAGAGGAATCGGCCAGGCAATTCTGGACACGGTTCCTAACAAAAATCAAATAGTCAACTGTCTGAACGCAGAGGCCCTAGCAGCCTTCAAGCACAATATCCGTGACGAGTGGCTTGCCCGGCACCTTGGACAGGAAAAGCCGAAATCTATGGCAGCACTCACGACACTCATGACCCGCTTTTGCGCGGGAGAAGACAGCTGGCTTGCTCGTAGAAACAATATGACCAAGAACCCTGGTAATTCGGATACCAGGGACAGTAGTGGCAGGTCGCGTCGCAACAAGCAGAAGCGCCGCATTAACGGCAACAATGCTGAGGATACGGCAGTTAATGCCAGATTTAGAGGCTATAAATCCAGTCAGCGGAAAAAGCCATTCAAAAGAAATCCTAGGGGCCCGTCCAGTTTGGACCGAATACTCGACCGCTTGTGCCAGATACATGGCACCCCCGAAAAGCCGGCCAATCACACCAACAGGGGTTGTTGGGTGTTCAAGCAGGCATGCAAGTTAAATGCCGAAAATAAAGACAAGGGGCTGCATAGCGATGACGACGAAGAGCCCCGGCCGCCGAACAACAGTGGACAGAAGGGTTTTCCTCCACAAGTGCGGACGATGAACATGATATACGCAACCCACATCCCCAAGAGGGAGCGGAAGCGCGCGTTAAGGGACATATACGCGGTAGAGCCAGTCGCCCCAAAGTTCAACCCATGGTCCTCCTGCCCGATCACCTTTGATCGAAGGGACCATCCCACTAGCACCCGTCGTGGCGGATTCGCCGCATTGGTTCTAGACCCAATTATTGACGGATTTCATCTGACTAGAGTCCTTATGGACGGCGGCAGCAGCCTGAACCTGCTTTACCAGGATACAGTGCGGAAAATGGGCATAGATCCCTCGAGGATTAAGCCCACCAAAACGACCTTTAAAGGCGTAATACCAGGTGTAGAGGCCAACTGTACAGGCTCAGTCACACTTGAAGTGGTCTTCGGATCTCCGGATAATTTCCGAAGCGAGGAGTTAATCTTCGACATAGTCCCATTCCGCAGTGGCTATCACGCACTGCTCGGGCGAACCACATTCGCCAAGTTCAATGCGGTACCGCACTACGCATACCTTAAGCTCAAGATGCCAGGCCCTCGAGGAGTAATTACGGTCAATGGAAACACCGAACGCTCCCTCCGAACAGAGGAGCACACAGCGGCCCTTGCAGCGGAAGTACAAAGCAGCCTCTCCAGGCAGTTCTCCAGTCTGGCCATTAAACGTCTGGACACCGTCAAGCGCGCCCGGAGTAACCTACAACAAGACCGCCTGGCACGTTCCGAGCAGGCGTAGCAATGCGGCCCCAACCCCAGCCCTCGCAAAAATGCGACACCAGTGCTTCGCGTACATAACTACGCTCTAGGAATACAATGGGTACAGGGGGAGGGGCACCATCACGGCACGCCCGACACACGGCTTAAACCGCACCAGGGGCTACCGATTTTTTAATTTTCTCTTACTTTTAGGACTCCATTCTTCGGAAGCCTGTTTGGAAGTTCAATTGCCGCACAAACGATGCAAGAAGAAGGGAAGCAGACAAGCCATGCCGCATTACGGAACTCCCAGGTGGTCTCTATCACGAGCAGTATACCTGTTTCGCATACCATTCCGCAGCCTGCCCCTGGAACAGACATGTTAAATAGTCCAACCTTTTGCTTATCGCATTATTTGTATCGTTCTGCTTTGATCGCAGCCCTTTTTAATAAACAATGCATAGCTTTTGTCTATTTTTGCATTACTCTTTTTTTTACAAATATATGTTCCTTAATGACATGTTGCCCCCGTACACTTTGGTACGACCAAAATACGCCAGGGGCTTTAGTACCCCTCAATATGGTGTGAGAAGTCCGAACACTTTAACAAGTGCGGCACCCCGAACTTATAGCATTATATGCATCGGCTCCGAATCATGTCTTGGGTCAATAGTTGGGTTTGCCCAGCTCCTATGTTTTGGTGCCTTACGTTCCGCTATGTCGGCTAAGGTAGCACTAGGAGAACTACTGCGATTGTGCCCCAGTTGAGTTGGGTCGAGCACCTCAGTAGAGAAAGCTAAAACTGACTGTCATGATGAAGCGAGAGCCGGTCGCTGTTCGAGAAGTTTTTCGAGTCCCTAAAGACTTATGCCGCTTAGAGCGAGGAGTCGGCTCTGTCCGGCCAAGGCGTGGATAGCGCCCCGAACTCGGTCTTCCGAATACCAGGGGCTTTGCTGAAATTTAAAATTATAGAATTATATGGCTAAGTGAGAGTGCTCACGCATTATAGTCTGATTGCCTTGTTCGTTGTGCTGAGCACCTCCCTCGAAGGACCCAAACATGGGAAAAAGAGCGCTCAGGTTTATCCCCGAACACCCCAGCACTAGCGGCACGGGGGCAGAAGCCGACGACTCGCCATCTCTCAGAATTGATAAACAGCCGCATAGAAGGTAATATTTTAAATTCCAACAGCATTGCTTAGCGCATATGAACAAGTTTTCAGTGCACAGGACAAAACGAGCGAGTTTACTCAAAAATTACATCCCTGGAACATTCATCCGCCATAAGGCGGGCACCCTTCAGAACATCCTTATAATAATTCTCGGGCTTGTGATGCTCTTTCCCCGGCGGTGGCCCGTCCTTCACAAGCTTCTCAACATCCAGCTTGCCCCAGTGCACCTTAGCACGGGCAAGGGCCCTACGGGCACCTTCAATGCAGATGGAGCGCTTGATGACTTCGAGCCTTGGACAGGCCCCCACCAGCCGTCGCACCAGCCCGAAATAGCTCCCAGGCAGAGCCTCTCTAGGCCACAGCCGAACTATGAGGCCCTTCATGGCCTGTTCGGCCGCCTTGTGGAGCTCGACCAGTTGCTTCAGCTGGTCGCTCAGGGGCACGGGGTGTCTGGCATCAGCATACTGAGACCAGAACACCTTCTCTGTCGAGCTACCCTCCTCAGCTTGATAGAATGCGGCGGCATCGGACACGCTACGAGGAAGATCTGCGAATGCTCCTGGAGAGCTCCGGATTCGGGTAAGTAATAAGTAACTCACGTTTATGTGTTTGCTTTGCATAAAAAATGCCTTACCCGCCGCTATCTTTTTCACCGCATCCAACTCCTGGAGGGTCTTCTGGGATTCAGCCTTGGTAGACTTGGCATTTTCAATAGCCACCACGAGCTCGGACGCTCGCGTCTTTGAGTCAAGCTCGAAACTCTCATGTTTTTTCATGAGAGCCTGGAGCTCTTGCCGCACCTTGCCAACCTGGGCCTCATACTTCTCCCGCTCGATGCGCTCCGTGGCCTCCCTCTTCTCGGCCTCGAACAGCGCTTGCTTAAGGGTCGCCACCTCAGACATGGCCCCTACAATAGCCACGATAATCCTGTCATTTTTTGCAATTGCACTTTTTTATATATTTAAACAAGGTATTTCTTACCTTCCTTGTCCTCGAGCTGCTTCTTGGCACGCCCGAGCTCTTACTCTGACTGCTCGAGGTTCTGCTCTAGCGTGTCCAGTTCCGCAGTCAGTGCGGTGGACGCCAGCAGAGAAGCCTGCATACGCATATTGACTCCTTTTTGTTAGACTCCTACGAATTTTATTTGATCCTCTATTCGGCTTTTCTTCCCGAACGCCAAACAGAGCATCAGGGGCTACTGTCTATGTGGTAATATTATTTACACATTCTTTACTTACCTCAAAGCCTGTTAAAAGGCTAGCACAAGCTTCAGTCAGTCCGCTCTTGGCGGACTGAACCTTCTGGACCACCGCACTCATAATGGTGCGGTGCTCCTCGTCGATGGAGGCGCCTTTGAGCACCTCCAACAGATTGTCCGGCGCCTCCGGTTGGACGGGGGTCACCGGCACGGTGGGCTTGCTCCTCTTGGAAGGAGGTCGCCCGCCGGACTCTGGAACCTTTGAAGGTTCCGGAGCGGTGTCCGGCCTAGAGCCGGACTTGGAGCCCTGGGGGTTTTTATCCCCTTTACTCCTGGAGTCCGGGAGGTCGCCTTGCGGCACCTCCAGGACCACCTCCTCCTGGCTTGGAACCTGTTGGGACAACACTTCGGCATCGTTCGTAGGGTGGGGGGAGGTAGCTGTCGGAAGCGAATTCACATCCGACGAGTCCAGTGAACCGCTCGACGACGCGTCGAGCCGGTCTTTGGGTGGGCTGAATAATCATATTCGACATAAGGGAAAGCTTTGCAATAAAGGAATATTATGAATTACTCTGGTATCCGAATACTTACGATTTCGCCAGGGGCTTGGCCCTGAGCGGCCACTCCTCTCCGCCGTCGTCGGCGTTGGTGGAGTAGTCCGGAGGAAGGATTTTCCCCTTCTTGGACCCTTCGGCCTCCCCAGTGAGGGCGGCCTTCCTTTTCTTCTCTCCCCCCGCTGGAGGGGGAGAGGTCTCTTCTTCCTCCTCCTTGTCTTCACGGGAGGAATGCGCCTTGGAGCCATCGGATGATGAACCCGACACCTCCTAGCACCGGGCACTTTTTCGAGTCCCCGTGGCCTTCTTCGTGGCCTTCTTCTCCGGCACCACATAGGGTGCCGAACCAGCAGCTTCGCCAAGCGGGCATCGGCTGGGTCTTCGGGCAAAGGAGTCGGACAGTCGATCTGTCCGGACTTCGCCTGCCAATCCTGTCAAAGGTAAGGGAGCTTAGATCCCGCATAGAGTTAAACTATGAAAAACTAATACCATGTAAAAGGTACAAACAACTTACCGCGCTAGCGTGACGCTGCGCGCTGAGTCCGCGATCCTTGGTAGCGGATGCGGGAGCCTCGGCGCCCTTGAAAAGCACCTTCCAGGCATCTTTGTACGTCGTGTCAAAGAGCCTGCTCAGAGTTCGGTGCTGCGCCGGGTTGAACTCCCACAGATTGAAGGCCCGTTGTTGACACAGGAGGATCCGACGGATGAGCATAACCTGGACTACGTTGACAAGCTTGAGCTGCTTGTTCACCAGGGTTTGGATGCATGTTTGCAGGCCAGTCACCTCTCCTTTGCTGCCCCACGACAGGCCCGTCTCTTTCCAGGACGTGAGCCATGTTGGGGGTCTGGACCGGAACTCGGGGGCTGCGACCCACTCAGGGTCGCGCAGCTCGGTGATGTAAAACCACCCCGATTGCCACCCCTTTAGGGTCTCCACAAAGGAGCCCTCGAGCCATAAGACGTTGGGCATCTTGCCCACCATGGCGCCTCCGCACTCCGACTGGTTGCTGCGCATCACCTTCGGCTTGACATTGAAAGTCTTGAGCCATAGGCCGAAATGGGGGAGGATGCGGAGGAAAGCCTCGCACACGACGATAAACGCCGAGATGTTGAGGATGAAGTTCGGGGCCAGATCATGGAAATCCAGGCCATAGTAGAACATGAGTCCCTGGACGAATGGGTGGATAGGAAAGCCCAGTCCGCGGAGGAAGTGGGGATGGAACACTACCCTCTCATGGGGCCTTGGGGTGGGGAGGAGCTGCCCCTCTTTGGGAAGCCGGCACGCGATGTCGTTAGACAAGTATCCGGCCTTCCTCAGTTTTTTGATGTGTCCCTCCGTGACGGAGGAGACCATCCACTTGCCTCTCGCTCCGGACATGGCTGGATAAGGTTGAGGTGGGGAGTGCGGACTTGGGCGCTGGAGCTCGAGTGCGCGAAAATGGATAGGCAAAGGAGGAAGAAGGCATAGGTGAAAAGGTGGATCCTTGTCCCCTTATATGGGTGGACGCAACTACGTGTCGCCACCAGCCTGGTAAAACTTGCTTATCTCCAAGCGTCGTAATATATGGCGCAGTTGGGTTACCCATGCCCGTATTGATGAGAATCCCGGAATAAGGGGACACGATCTCTGCTTCGACGAGACGTGCCAAGGAAACCGCCTCGCATGACACGCTGAGGTGGGATAATAAAACGATTCGAATAAAGGCTTGGCCGTGGTGCGATGTCACACTACTGAATACGTCAGCAGATTAGATTTGTGTAAATATTATTCTCTCTATGGCAATATGTGGAAACTTATTTTGCAGAGCCGAACACTATCTTTGTGTTCAAAATCTTCTATGAAGTACTTGGAGGAGGAACCCGCCTTGCAATGCCGAAGACAATCTGCGCGCCGGGCTCATCATCATTGAAGCCTGGTTGAGGGGCTACTGAGGGAGTCCTGGATTAGGGGGTGTCCGGATGGCCGGACTATACTTTCAGCCGGACTCCTGGACTATGAAGATACAAGATTGAAGACTTCGTCTCGTGTCCGGAAGGGACTTTCCTTGGCGTGGAAGGCAAGCTTGGCGATACGGATATGTAGATCTCCTACCATTGTAACCGACTTTGTGTAACCCTAACCCTCTCCGGTGTCTACATAAACCGGAGGGTTTTAGTCCGTAGGACAATGTACAGAACAACAATCATACCATATGCTAGCTTCTAGGGTTTAGCCTCTCCGATCTCGTGGTAGATCTACTCTTGTACTACCCATATCATCAATATTAATCAAGCAGGACGTAGGGTTTTACCTCCATCAAGAGGGCCCGAACCTGGGTAAAACTTCGTGTCCCTTGCCTCCTGTTACCATCCAGCCTAGACGCATAGTTCGGGACCCCCTACCCGAGATCCGCCGGTTTTGACACCGACAGTGGGCCTTAGTGGAGAAGAGGAGAGGCGGCCAGGGCAAGGGCCGTGCGCCCCTCCCCCTAGTCCGAATAGGACAAGGAGAGGGGGGCGGCGCCCCCCTTTCCTTCTTCCCCTCCACCTATATCCCCTCTTCTCCTAATCCAACAAGGAAAAGGGAGGGAGTCCTACTCCCGGTAGGAGTAGGACTCCTCCTGGTGCGCCCCTCCTGGCCGGCCGCACCTCCCCCTTGCTCCTTTATATACGGGGGCAGGGGGCACCCTAGAGACACAACAATTGATCGTTTGATCTTTTAGCCGTGTGCGGTGCCCCCCTCCACCATAGTCCACCTCGATAATACTATAGCGGTGCTTAGGCGAAGCCCTGCGTCGGTAGAACATCATCATCATCACCACGCCATCATGCTGACGAAACTCTCCCTCAACACTCGGCTGGATCGGAGTTCGAGGGACGTCATCGGGCTGAACGTCTGCTGAACTCGGAGGTGCCGTACGCTCGGTACTTGATCAGTCGGATCGTGAAGATGTACGACTACATCAACCGCGTTGTGCTAAGGCTTCCACTTTCGGTCTACGAGGGTACGTGGACAATACTCTCCCCTCTCGTTGATGTGCATCACCATGATCTTGCGTGTGCGTAGGAATTTTTTTGAAATTACTACGTTCCCCAACACACACATGAATTCATCACCTCTCCCAATATCTCGAGATCCCACATATTTGTAGGTCCACAAACAATAGACCTCCACAAATGTACAACAAAACAGGTGCTCATGCTCAGTTCGGTCATTACCGAACATGTGGTGTGTGTTGTGAGTTGCAGTGGTTCCGGACATACCAGACTATGTAGGACGGTGATACGTCTCCAACGTATCTATAATTTTGATTGTTCCATGCTGTTATATTATCAATCTTGGATGTTTTATAATCATTTTATATCATTTTTTGGTACTAACCTATTGATATAGTGCCAAGTGCCAGTTGCTTTTTTTGCATGTTTTTTACATCACAGAAAATCAATACCAAACGGAGTCCAAATGCAACGAAACTTTACGGAGAATTTTGATGGACCAAAAGACACCTAATGGGCTAAGGCTGCGCCTAGGGGGTGCTCCGAGGTGTGCACAACCCACCAGGGCGCGCCTGGGCCTCCTGGCGCGCCCTGGTGGGTTGTGCACACCTCGGGTGCCCCTCGGATCACCTCTTTACTCTATAAATACCCCAATATTCCAGAAACCCTAGGGAAGTCGACGCAAATCAATTCCAGCCACTGCAGAGTTCAGAACCACCAGATCCAATCTAGACACCATCATGGATGGGGTTCACCACCTCCATTGGTGCCTCTCCGATGATGCGTGAGTAGTTCTATGTAGTCCTTCGGGTCCATAGTTAGTAGCTAGACGGCTTCCTCTCTCTCGTTTGATTCTCAATAAAATGGTCTCTTGGAGATCCATATGATCTAACTCTTTTTGCAGTGTGTTTGTTTGGATCAGATGAACTTTGAGTTTATGATCAGATCTATCTTTTTATATCCATGAAAGTATTTGAGTTTCTTTGATCTCTTTTATGCATGATTGCTTATAGCATCGTATTTCTTCTCCAATATTTGGGTTTTGTTAGGCAAACTTGGTCTATTTATCTTGCAATGGGAAGATGTGCTTTGTAGTGGGTTCGATCTTACGGTGCTTGATCCCAGTGACAGAAGGGGAACCAACACGTATGTATCGTTGCTACTAAGGATAAAATGATGGGGTCTATTTATACATAAATAGATCTTGTCTACATCATGTCATCGTTCTTATTGCATTACTTAGTTTCTCCCTGAACTTAATACACTAGATGCATGCTGGATAGCGGTCGATGTGTGGAGTAACAGTAGCAGATGCAGGCAGGAGTCGGTCTGCTAATCTTGGGCGTGATGCCTATATAATGATCATTGCCTGGATATCGTCATGAGTATTTGAAGTTCTATCAATTTCCAAACAGTAATTTTTTTACCCACCGTTTGATATTTTTCTCGAGAGAAGCCACTAGTGAAACCTACGGCCCCCGGGTCTCTTTCTCATATTATTTTCCTTTGCGATCTATTTTCCTTTGCTTTTATTTTCAGATCTATTAAACCAAAAATAAAAAATACCTTGCTGCAATTTATTTTATCTGGTGTTCGATCTATCAATATTTACAACTCTCTCACGTCCGTTTGCCAATTTCTGGCGCCGTTACCCGAAAGGGATTGACAACCCCTTTAACACGTCGGGAGGCGAGTATTTGTTATTTGTGTGTAGGGGATGTTTAGGCTGTGTTGCTTGGTTCTCCTACTAGTTTGATAACCTTGGTTTCATATCTGAGGGAAATACCTACCGCAGCTGTGCTGCATCATCCCTTCCTCTTTGGAGAAATACCGACGTAGCTTCAAGCGACATCAAAAGGAATTTCTAGCGCCATTGCCGGGGAGGATCTTCGAAATATACCAGGTTCCTAATCACAAATCTCATCTCCTTGCAATTTACATTATTTGCCATTTGCCTCTCGTTTTCGTCTCCCCCAGTTCACAAAACTTTGCTGTTTTATTCGCCCCTCTTTTTCGTTCGCCGTTTTCTTGCCGGATCTGTTTTTGAGTGCAATCTTGTTGCGTAGTCATCATGACTCAAGACAGCACCAAGTTTTGTGATTTCTCAAATACCAACAACAATGATTTTATTGGCACTCCGCTTGCTCCTCCCGCCACTAGTGCGGAGACTTGTGATATTAATACTGCTTTGCTGAATCTTGTTATGAAAGATCAATTTTCCAGTACTCCTAATGAGGATGCCGCGTCCCATCTTAATACCTTCGTGGAATTATGCGATATTCAAAAGAAAAAAAGATGTGGACAATGATGTTGTGAAGATAAAATTATTTCCGTTTTCTTTGCGTGATTCTGCAAAAATTTGGTTCTCTTCTTTACCTCGCAATAGTATCGATTCTTGGAATAAATGCAAAGATGATTTTATCACTAAGTATTTTCCGCCCGCAAAATTTATTTCCCTTAGAACCCAGATCATGAATTTCAAGCAACTTGAACATGAGCATGTTGCACAATCTTGGGAAAGGATGAAAATGATGCTAAGGAATTGCCCAACTCATGGGTTAAATCTTTGGATGATCATACAATTTTTTTATGCGGGATTGAATTTTGTTTCTTGTAATCTTTTAGATTCCGCTACGGGTGGTACTTTTATGGAAATTATTTTGGGTGAAGCCACCAAATTGCTTGATAATATTATGGCAAATTATTCGCAATGGCATACCGAAAGAGCTCCTATAGTAAAAAAGTTAATTCAGTTGAAGAAATTTCTTCTTTGAGTGAAAAAGTTGATGCTCTTATGAAATTGGTTGCTAGTAGAAGTGCTCCTATTGACTTTAATGATATGCATTTGTCTACTTTGATCGAGCAAAATAATGATTCCATAGATGTGAATTTTATCTCTCGAAATAATTTCAACAACAATGCTTATGGAGGTAATTTTAATCCTAGGCCTTTTCCTAGTGATTCCTCTAATAATTATGGTAATTTCTATGGAAATCAATCTTATAATAATAGAAACACCTCTGATCTTGAGAATAATATTAGAATTTATCAACACGCAAAAAGTTTTCAACACTACCATAGAAGAAAAGTTGAATAAGATTGATAATTTGTCTAGAACTGTTGATATAGTTTCTCATGATGTGGAAAATCTCAAGATAAATTTTTTTGTTCCTAAGGTTGATGAATCAATTAAGGCTCTTTATGTTGTTATGGATGAAAGTAAGAAAAGAACCGCTATTCTTAGAGATAAAAGAGAACCGCTATGCCTGGATATCTTCATGAGTATTTGAAGCTCTATCAATTGCCCAACGGTAATTTGTTTAGCCACCATTTGCTATTTTTCTTGAGAGAAGCCATTAGTGAAACATACGGCCCCCGGGTCTCTTTATCATATTATTTGCCTTTGCGATCTATTTTCCTTTGCTTTTATTTTCAGATCTATTAAACCAAAAATACCTTGTTATAATTTATTTTATTTGGTGTTTGATCTATCAATATTTACAACTCTCTCACATCTGTTTGCCAATTTCTGGCGCCGTTACCCAAAAGGGACTGACAATCCCTTTAACACGTCGGGTTGCAAGTATTTGTTATTTATGTGCAGGGGCTGTTTACATTGTGTTGGTTGGTTCTCCTACTGGTTCAATAATCTTGGTTTCATATCTAAGGGAAATACCTACCGCCGCTGTGCTGCATCATCCCTTCCTCTTTGGGGAAATACCGACGTAGCTTCAAGCGACATCCGACGGGTGTTGGGAGTGGGGTAAACTTACGTGAACCGGTTTTTACTATCTAGCACTGCCACTATTTTTGTGCCATGTGCTTGCAAAATGAATATCTTTTTGACTTAATATACTTAGCTTACCCTGCATTTCGTATATCTCTACGGTTTGTGATCTATACTAAAATCATTAGTCCTGAATGCCTACTGTAATTTCTGGATGTACCAAACAATTTATACATGATGGGTCATGGCGCTGGGATTGGCAACGCGCACCAAGGCATTTATTTGATCTATTAGAAAGGGCACCTGCTACAACAAGGATCATGAAGGCATGTGTGTATACAATGTGTAGCAGGTTTATATGATGTGTCATGTGAAGAGTCAAATGATGAGACATACAAGTGAAGCTATCTAAAAGTATGCTTATGTGGAACTATATAAGTTCCTTATCTCGCACTGCCACTATGGCTTGCTGTTGCTATGTACTCCCTCTATCCCATATTATAAGATGTTATTAAATCCAATATGTGAGCATATTTGATGTAGTAACATCTTATATTATGGGACGGAGGGAGTAATAAGTATGATGTTTGTATCTAACTTGACATGCATTGATCAACCTTGCTCGCTTTTTGGAACAAAATGTATATTTGCACTTTCCATGAACTTCCAAATCAGTAGTTCTATTAACATAATATGTTTTGCTCACCTTGCATTTGGTACATTTAATTGCCTTACCTTTTGCCATGACTTTGACAAAATGCTTGGGAATTGGGATGATATTTTTCAACCAGACAACGTGTGCCAAGCCGCACAAGTTATTGTGCTGCCTATAAATACTTTTTTCTTGATGGGAATTGGTTATGCATACTTAGCTTGCCTCATTATTAAAGTATACCAGGCACACACGCTTAGACAAAGTGCTAGGACCGGGCACCACGCGCCAAGGCGCGCTGCAGGTCTAGGATGCGTTTGGTTGCCCGCATAAGGCCCAACCAAGCCCGCGCGAGAAGGAATCGGGTTGTTTGGTTGGTCTGTATACACTATTCGGCGTGCACGACACGAAGTTTACACGGCCTGCCTCGCATGACCACGACGCAAGATGTTAGTCAGGCACTTGTCCTGTCGGACAGCAAGTTTGCGACCTCCTATGTCGAGGACTCGCAGCCCCTACTCAATAAGAACATGCCTATTGATTCAGAGGTGTTCGAGGTATCACCTTCTGTCTTTGTGCCAGTTGTTCTTGTTGATCCAACTGCCATTTCTATTGTTGTTGCACTGAAGGCCAAGAAGGATGGTAGGGGAACAACATTAAGTGGCAGCCATTTATGTCCATGTTCGTGCTGAACAAGATGTGCGAGCTCATCTCTAGTGGGGTTAGGACTGACAAGGGCTTCAAGGAGGTGCACTTGAACACCATTGCAAAGCAGGTGTTCGAGTTCTACGGACAGGAGGTGACCACCACCCAGGTGTACAACCACCTAAGAGCATCCCCAACACGCGCCCAAAAAAGCAGCACGCTAAAAAAATTTGATTGCACCATTTTATTAATTTTAGCATGTCGTGGCCGATTCAGTTTTCTAGATGAAAAAAATATAGCGGGCAACACGCAGTAGTCCAGCCGATGCACTAAAAAATAGAGCGCCACAAATATGTCTACAACAAACAGGTCCCTAACATTTACAAATAAGTCCATCTAACAAAAAAATGCAATTAGGTCCCCAATCATTGGAGCAACCTAGTGTAACGCCCTCGATGCGGCTATAGCTCCCACGTGTCGAGGCACGACTTAGAGATATAACCGCATTGAAAGCAATGTCGCAAGTCAGGCAATCATTACAACATCCCATGTAATACATAATAAAAGGGGGAGGTAACATAGTTGGCTTACACTCGCCACGTCACATCAGAGTACATAAATAACATCCATCAAACAAACACTCATGGCCCGACTACGGCGCCAAAATGGAAAAGAACCCAACAAGCGACAAGGCCCTGAATCAATCCCCAACTAGGCACCACTACTGATCATCGGGAAAGGAAACATAATAACGCTGAGAGTCCTCGTCGAACTCCCACTTGAGCTCGTACTCGTCACCTGGAGCGGAATCTCCTGGACCTGCATCTGGAATTATAGTATCTGTGAGCCACAGGGACTCAGCAATCTCGCACCCTCGCGATCAAAACTATTTAAGCTTATAGGAATGGATAAGGCAAATATATGTGGAGCTGCAGCAAGCGACTAGCATATATGGTGGCTATCTTATACGCAAAAGAGAGCGAGAAGAGGGGGCAAAGCGCGAGCAAGAATCTAGAAGAGCAACCTGCGCAAGCATAACTCCAACACCGTGTCCACTTCCCGGACTCCGCCGAGAAGAGGCCATCACGGCAACACACTCAGTTGATTCATTTTAATTAATTAAGGTTTTAGTTATCTACAACCGGACATTAACAAATTCCCATATGCCCATAACCGCGGGCACGGCTTTCGAAAGTTCAATCCCTGCAGGGGAGTCCCAACTTAGCCCATGACAAGCTCTCACGGTCAACGAAGGAATAGACCTCCACCCGAGACACACCGATCAGACTCGGTAACCCGGTACAACAAGACAATTCGACAGGTTAAAACAAGACCAGCAACACCGCCCGAATGTGCCGACAAATCCCGATAGGAGCTGCACATATCTCTTTCTCAGGGCACACTCAGATGAGACATTCTACGAGTAAAACCAACCCTCAAGTTGCCCCGAGGTGGCCCCGCAGTCTACTCGGTCGGACCAACACTCAGAGGAGCACTGGCCCGGGGGGGTTAAAATAAGATGACCCTTGAGTCTGCAGAACCCAAGGGAAAGAAAAGGCTAGGTGGCAAATGGTAAAAACCAAGGTTGGGCATTGCTGGAAAAGCTTTAATCAAGGCGAAATATCAAGGGGTTCCCATTATAACCCAACCGTGTAAGGAACGCAAAATCCGGGAACATAACACCGATATGACGGAAACTAGGGCGGCAAGAGTGGAACAAAACACTAGGCGAGAGGCCGAGCCTTCCACCCTTTACCAAGTATATAGATGCATTAAGATAACATAGCAATATAATGATATCCCAACAAGTAAATAAAAGATGTTCCAACAAGGAACAGCCTCCAAACTACACCTGCAACTAGCAACGCTATAAGAGGGGCTGAGCAAAGCGGTAACATAACCAATCAACGGTTTGCTAGGACAAGGTGGGTTAGAGGTTCAATCATGGCAATTGGGAGGCTGACAAACAAGTGGTAGGCATCGTAGCATTGGCATAGCAAAAGAGCGAGCAAACTAGCATAGCAAAGATAGTAGTGATTTCGACGGTATGATCATCTTGCCTGCATAGTTGTCAGAGTTGACTGGATCCTCACAAGCAAACTCAACGGGCTCCTTGGTAGAGAACTCGTCTCCCGGCTCTACCCAAACAAGACAAACAAGCAACAAGGATACAGTCAACCACGTGCAAGACCAAGCAATATGATGAAATGATGATATGCTATGCGGGATGCGATGCGGGATGCAAAATGCAAGATATAACAGGAAATGCATGAGCCTGGCCTCAACTTGGAATTCCAAGGGTGCCACTGGATAGAGGGGATGAAATCGCTTGAAAACAATATAAAGATCATTGGAATCGGAGTTACGGTTTGGAAATGGCAAGCGTTTTAAGATATGACACCGGTCTGCGATTTACAGCAAGTAGGCATCTAAATGCAACGAAATGAACATGCTACAGCCACCAAACATGACAACAAAATACATGGCAGGGATGCACACAAGATGCTTAACAAAAGACTAGCACTGAGCCACGGCCAATTCATCCATTAAGAGGTTCAAACAAGCATGGCAAAAACGCAAATGCAAAACAGATTCCAGATAGTGAAATTAACACTAGTCTGTAATTTCAGATCACGAAGCCCTCTTCGGAGCAGCAAAACAACATGATACATGACCTGATTAATACAAGTAAGAACATGGCATGGAGCTACTCAACAAGCTTAGCAAAAGTCCCAAAGTGACCTGGGGCCAAAAGGGATCACAAAATATATTAACGGGCACACGAACATAGCTAAAACACAATCAGTTTTCAGACTTAGTGAAAACTGAGACATGCTGAAATATAACTCACGAAGGCATGTAAACGAGCTCGATGCACTCACCACGGTGCAAGTCATGGCAAGGCAAGCATACAGCCATTAAGAAGGCACAAAATACAAGCTAGACATGGCAAGAAAAATGGCATAGCATACACGGATCAACTACGACAACGCCGGCAAAATCGCAAACGAGTTGACGATCTGCCCAGATTCACCACAAAGCAAAAGTAGAGCTCGATTGACTCAAGCTATGGTGCTCCATAATTGCAAAAAAAGACATGGATGGATAGAACATAACATTATTAACAAAACTCCTTTACTGATCATCCTCAAAAGAGGCACGGATCACTAGGAAAGAAGCTGAACATATGGCATCATGAACTAAAATATCCCAGACTTGTGAAAACAACTAAGTCCCTGAAAACAGATTTCCCGGGTGCCTCTCTTTGCGAGCTTGCACAAGTCACCACACACATGATAAAAATGTATGGGTTGCACCTCTGGAAAGAAGACAAAATGCTTAACAAAACATATGAAGGACTCACAGGCATAGCATGCACACATTAATCATGGCAAAAATGACAAAAGTCTAAGATGAACTAGCAGATCTGACAATTAACTCACGAAGCCTCCTTCTAACAGCATTTTGGGCATCAATATGAACTCAAATGAAAACGATGCAATGGAATGAAATTATGTACTCATCGAGGCGAAGATTTTGATATATCATATGTCCAAATCGGAGCTACGGATGCAAAGTTACGGGCAGGCAAAGATTGCATAAAAATTAAGGTGGGAGAAGAGTGAAGTCAACCCAGATCTAGGGTTTCGGCACTGTTCACGGGCGCGCGAACGGAGGATGGCCGGGATCTCGCCGGAGTCTCGCCGGAGAGGAGGAGGCGCCGCGGAGGAGGGGGCCGGCTGGACCGGGGCGGCGACGGCGGCGTGGCTGTGCGGCGGCGGCGCCCGAGGCGGGGCCGGGCGAGGCGGCGCCGGTCTTCACGGGCGGCGGCGACCTCCGGCTGGGGCGGCGGCGGTGCCCGCTGCGGCGGCGGCCGGCCGGGAAGAGGACGGCGGCGAGGCGCGGGACGAAGGGCGGCTGCGGATCGGGCTCGCGGGGGCCCCTCCTGGGCCTCCCGGGCCGGCGGCGGGGATGTGGGCGCGGCCCACGTGGCGGCGCGTGAGTGGACAAGGGGCGGCGGCGGACGCTGTCCGGTCCGATCCGGACACGTCCGTCGGTGGCGGGGGTTGATCTGTTTTTTTTAACTAGGGTTTCGGACGGGGGAAGAAGAGATCCGAATGGAGGGGGTATTTATAGACATAGAGGGAGCTAGAAGAGTCCAAATGAGGTGCGGTTCTCGCCCACGCGATCGTGATCGAACGCTCTAGGACATGGAGCAGAGTTTGGTGGGTTTTGGGCCAAATTTGGGGGATGTTGGGCTGCAACACACACGAGGCCTTTTCGGTCCCTCGGTTAACCGTTGGAGTATCAAACGAAGTCCAATTGATACGAAACTTGACAGGCGGTCTACCGGTAGTAAACCAAGGCCGCATGACAAGTCTCGGTCCAATCCGGAAATGTTTAATCCCCACACACGAAAGAAAGCTAGAAATGACCACCGGAGGAGAACGAAGCGCCGGAATGCAAAACGGACAACGGGGAAAATGCTCGAATGCATGAGATGAACACGTATGCAACATGATGACATGATATGAGATGCAAGAAAACGAAAACAACACACGGAGACAAAGACCCGAACCCGAGGAATAAATATAACTTAATGCCGGAAACGGCAAGAGTTGGATACAAATTTGGAAAGTCGTATCTGGGGCGTTACAACACTCCACCACTACGAAAAGATCTCGTCCCGAGATCTAGGACTGAAAGAACTCCGGGTACTCAGAACGGAGGTGATCCTCGCGTTCCCAGGTAGCTTCACGGTCGGAATGGTGAGACCACTTGACTTTGAGAAATTTGATTGACTTGTTGCGAGTCTTGCGTTCAGTCTCTTCAAGAATAGCAACTGGGTGCTCACGATAGGAGAGATCATCTTGGAGCTCAATGTCCTCGAAGTTGACGGTGCGGTCAGGAGTCTTGAAGCACTTTCGAAGCTGAGAGACATGGAACACATCATGAACATTTGCAAAGTTTGAAGGAAGCTCGAGTTGATAGGCGAGGTCGCCTCTCTTGCTGACAATCTTGAAAGGTCCCACGTATCTAGGGGCAAGCTTCCCTTTGATACCGAAGCGACGAGTACCTTTCATAGGAGAGACACGGAGGTAAACATGATCTCCGATCTCGAAAGCCAAATCATGGTGCTTACTATCATAGTAGCTCTTTTGGCGGGATTGGGCTGCTTTGAGGTTATCACGAATGACTTTGCACATTTCTTCTACTTCTGTGATTAAGTCATTACCCAGAAGCTGACGTTCACCGGTTTCAGACCAGTTGAGAGGGGTACGGCACTTCCTGCCATATAGAATTTCAAAAGGGGCCTTGCCCGAACTTGCTTGAAAACTGTTGTTATAGGAGAATTCAGCATAAGGGAGACAATCCTCCCACTTCATGCCGAAGGAGATCACACAAGCCCTGAGCATATCTTCAAGAATCTGGTTGACACGCTCGACTTGGCCGCTTGTTTGAGGATGGAAAGCGGTGCTGAAGCGGATGTTAGTGCCCATGGCCTTCTGAAAAGAATCCCAAAACTTCGAGGTAAAGATGATGCCACGGTCTGAAGAGATCACTTGAGGAATACCGTGCAGAGAGACGATTCGAGAGGTATAGAGTTCCGCCAATTGAGCTGCAGTGATCAACTCTTTGATAGGCAGAAAATGAGCCACTTTGGTGAGCTTGTCGATGACAACAAATATAGCATCGTTGCCACGCTTGGACTTTGGAAACCCAGTCACAAAGTCCATTTCAATGTGGTCAAACTTCCATTCTGGAACGACAAGAGGTTGGAGGAGACCAGCCGGCCTTTGGTGTTCTGCCTTCACTCTTCTGCAGACATCACATTCATTCACGAATTGAGCGATCTCGCGCTTCATTCGAGTCCAACAATAAGCTTGCTTGAGGTCCTGATACATCTTCATGCTCCCAGGGTGGATGGAGAGGAGAGAATTGTGAGCCTCGTTCATGATCACTTTACGAAGTTCACCTTTGGGCACAACAATACGATCCTCGAAGAAAAGAGTGTCCTTGTCATCAAGGCGGTAGCACTTGTACTTGGACTGACTCTTGGCAATCCCAATCTTCACCTTTTTCACCATAGCATCAAGAAGCTGGGCTTGGCGAATCTGGTCTTCTAAGGTAGAAGAGACTTGAAGGTTGGCGAGGAAACCTTGAGGAACAACTTGTAGATTAAGCTTGCGGAAAGCTTCACAAAGCTCGGGTTGATAAGGCTTGAGAATCAGACTGTTGCAGTAGGCCTTTCTGCTCAAAGCGTCAGCAATCACATTGGCCTTGCCTGGAGTATACTCAATACTCGGATTATATTCTTGAATCATCTCGACCCATCGAGTTTGCCTTAGGTTGAGATTAGGCTGAGTGAAGATGTACTTGAGACTTTTGTGATCAGTGAAAATGTCCACTTTTCTTCCCAATAGAAGATGTCTCCAAGTCAAAAGAGCATGCACAACTGCCGCCAACTCGAGATCATGAGTGGGGTAGTTCTTCTCATTAGGCTTCAACTGGCGAGATGTATAAGCAACAACTTTCTTCTCTTGCATCAATACTGCGCCAAGACCTTGGAGAGAGGCATCACAAAAGACCTCGTACGGCTTGGATTCATCAGGAGGAGTCAAGACTGGAGCAGTGATCAACTTCTCTTTCAAAGTGTTGAAGGCAATATCACACTCCGGAGACCAAACGTACTTGATATGCTTCTGAAGAAGATTTGAGAGAGGCTTCGCGATCTTGGAAAAGTTTTCAACGAATCTTCGGCAGTAACTTGTGAGACCCAGAAAACTGCGGAGTTGCTTCACGTTCTGAGGAGGTTCCCAATTCACAATTGCAGACACCTTCTCAGGATTCACGGAAATGCCCTTGGCAGAGATGATATGACCAAGATAAAGAACCTCATCGAGCCAAAATTCACACTTGGAGAACTTGGCATAGAACTGATGTTCCCTGAGCTTATCGAGAACCAAACGCAAGTGCTTGGCATGATCTTCCTTGTTCTTGGAGAAAACCAGAATGTCATCGAGATAGACCAAAACGAAGTCATTGGTGTAGGCGTTGAAGATGAAATTCATCATGCGAGAGAACGTCGGAGGAGCGTTGGCGAGG
This sequence comes from Triticum urartu, assembly GCF_003073215.2. Classification (NCBI taxonomy): domain Eukaryota; kingdom Viridiplantae; phylum Streptophyta; class Magnoliopsida; order Poales; family Poaceae; genus Triticum; species Triticum urartu. The sequence goes on from NC_053022.1 coordinate 301,736,163, forward strand.
CCAAAAGACATGATAGTGTATTCATATGAACCAAAGCTTGTTCTGAATGCTGTCTTGGGAATATCTTCTTCACGAATGCGAATCTGGTGATAACCCATACGGAGATCAAGCTTGGAGAATACTTGGGCACCTTTGAGTTGTTCGAACAGCTCATTGATGTTGGGAAGTGGGTATTTGTTCTTGATGGTCTTTTTGTTCACTGGACGGTAATCAACACAAAGTCTGTCCGTTCCATCCTTCTTCTTCACAAAAAGAACACCACAACCCCACGGAGAAGTACTAGGCCGGATGAGACCCATTCTTTCTTGCTCATCGAGTTGCTTCTTCAGCTCCTTCAACTCTTCAGGTCCGAACTTGTAAGGACGTTTGCACACAGGTTCCGTGCCAGGCTCAAGTTCAATAACGAATTCAACTGGCCGGTGCGGAGGCATTCCTGGGAGCTCTTCTGGAAAGACGTCTTGATATTCGCAAACGACTGGAATTTGAGAGATGGCATCCAATTCACCCTTCTCATTGAGAGAAAATAGACGGATAGTATTATCCCGAGCGGCAAAGATAATTACGTCCTCAGACGAATGAGTCAATTGGATCTGCCTGGCAGCACAGTCAAGATGTGCCTTGTGCTTAGAAAGCCAATCCATTCCGAGAATAAGATCAATTTCCGAGTTACCAAGAACCACCGGAGAAGAGAGAAACTTGTAATCGCCCAACGTGATAGAGACATCGGGAGCAACCAAACTAGAAGTCAAAAGCTTGCCGGGAGAAACAACTTGCATGACTTTGGGCATAATCTCGGTATCAACATTGTGCTTCGATGCAAAAGGGCATGACAAAAAGGAATGCGATGCACCAGTGTCAAATAGAACTTTTGCAGGAATATCATTAACAGGAAGGTTACCCATGATCACATCTGAAGAGTCCTCTGCCTGAGCTGCATTCATCAAATTGACCTTGGCATGCTTGGGATTATGCTTGACCACAGCTGTACTTGCCGATCTGACAGGAGGAGGAGGGAGGAAGACGCCTCTGGTTGAAACACTTGTTGGCATAGTGACCCTTCTGTTGGCACTTGTTGCACGTGACCTCTGAAAGCGGACGGTGATACGGAGCACTCGATCTTGGAGCTTGAGACGAAGTCTTGTTCTGAAAGCCTGGGTTGGGTGGGTGGGAAGAACCACTGTCACCTTTGCTCTTCTGCTGATACGGCTGACGGAACGGAGGAGGAGGAAGCCAAAACTTCTGCTGCTTGGCCACTTGAGTAGAGGAAGAAGGTGTAGCATCTATGGCACGCTTCCTGGAAGCATCACACCTCAACTGAGCAGCCTCTTGTTTCAGTGCCATGTTGTAGAACTCATCGTATCTCAACGGCTCAAAGAGGACAAGAGCGAGCTGAATTTCTTCACGAAGACCACCCCTGAACTGATAGATCATGCTCTTCTCATCAGGAACATCCTGCTTGGCAAAACGGGCGAGCTTCTGTAACAACTTGTTGTAGTCATAGACAGACAAAGAGCCTTGCTTCAGATTGCGGAATTCCTCACGCTTACTCTCAACCACACTTTGAGGGATGTGATGAGCGCGGAAATCTCGACGGAAATCATCCCAAGTGATCAAACGTCCACCTCTGGAATCCTTGTACTGCTGGAACCACTCTGCAGCCTGATCTTTGAGCTGGAAAGAAGCGAACTTGACGAAATCTTCAGGCCTAACGTTGCTGCATTCAAAATGCTTGCCCAGATCCACTAGCCAATCGTCAGCATCGGTAGCCTCAACACAATTGCTGAACGTCTTTGGACCATTTGCGAGGAACTGGTTCAGTGTAGCAAAGTGGTGCTGATTGCTGCCTTGATTCCCTTGACTGCCTTGATTGCGCTCTTGGAGAATTTGCATGATCAGCTGAGTGTTTGCATTAGTTGCGGCCATCACAGCTTGCCAAGCTTCCGGAGGAGGCGGAGGTGGAGGCGGATCAGGATTCGGAGTCGTGCGCGTTGGAGGAGCCATCCTGAACAGGTTGACCACCATTAGCACACAAATAGACAAGTATTGAAGGTGAATCCAATGGAATGAAAATTGCAACATAAAGTCTTCACGTCCGAACAAAATGAACGAATGCACTTCTCTTGAAGTGGTCACATATTCCTAAATTGCGAAGCCACGTAGAAACAGGTAGAAGGGGTAAATCAACATATGACGTCGAAGCAAAAACGAATGCCACAACTAGAAATAAAACCAAGGGTTGGCTTGCGGAATAAGCCGGAACACACATATGATAGAAATTTCGTCCGAAGTTTTCGTGGTGGGACCTACACGGGCTCGATCGTACAGCACCATCATGTACAAGGCAGTGCACATGACATACGAAGCGTCCCCGAGTCAGCATAGCCAAGGACTCTTTAAGACACAACGAGACCACTGTAAAATCGACCGTGAATAGACGAACCACTAGACGTCGAACCCCAATTTCATATCATACATCTGTCGGAAAGATATCCTAAGAGCTACTTGAATTCCCACCTATGAAACTCCCGAAATTTTCCGGTTATGCAATCAGGTGTTGGGGATACAGGGGAAGCATAATATCTCACCCAAGCTAGCAAATCCTACATCCAGTTGTATCCATCCTTCAACACATAACCAAGAAACCTTCGGAAACCATCTACCTCAACCTTCGAAAAACATCCGTTATACAAGTTATGGCGATACTCCCGAACTCCCGCCCCAGTACTGGGTGGCGTCGAGGTTATCTCACCAACGAACTGCATAAAAGAGATTTTCGATGTCGCGCACATATCTCAAGTATTCTAGAATTGCAACGATAAAATTATGATGACAACACCTCAGAGCTCAACTCCCCGGGACACTTCCACTAAACCCCTGACAGGAGGCACCAAGACAGTATTCTCATCATAAGCCATCGGAACAAATCCAAGATACTTGCGTGATCCTAAAAGTTTTTTTAGTGAAATTTGAGAAGAGAAGAGTCAAAACTCTACGTCAGGATGCCTTACCAGAGCGATGAGGAGACTGGGAAGTAAAAGAATTCCTAAGCTCTCCGATATATAATTCCTAAGTGACTCAAAACATTTTTCTAGACACAACTCGGCTGCTAAAAACGATCAAGCAATGGGGCTCCTAAGGTCGGGGAAGGCTCTGATTACCAACTTGTAACGCCCTCGACGCGGCTATAGCTCCCACGTGTCGAGGAACGACTTAGAGATATAACCGCATTGAAAGCAATGTCGCAAGTCAGGCAATCATTACAACATCCCATGTAATACATAATAAAAGGGGGAGATAACATAGTTGGCTTACACTCGCCACGTCACATCAGAGTACATAAATAACATCCATCAAACAAACACTCATGGCCCGACTACGGCGCCAAAATGGAAAAGAACCCAACAAGCGACAAGGCCCTGAATCAATCCCCAACTAGGCACCACTACTGATCATCGGGAAAGGAAACATAATAACGCTGAGAGTCCTCGTCGAACTCCCAATTGAGCTCGTACTCGTCACCTGGAGCGGAATCGCCTGGACCTGCATCTGGAATTATAGTATCTGTGAGCCACAGGGACTCAGCAATCTCGCACCCTCGCGATCAAAACTATTTAAGCTTATAGGAATGGATAAGGCAAATATATGTGGAGCTGCAGCAAGCGACTAGCATATATGGTGGCTATCTTATACGCAAAAGAGAGCGAGAAGAGGGGGCAAAGCGCGAGCAAGAATCTAGAAGAGCAACCTGCGCAAGCATAACTCCAACACCGTGTCCACTTCCCGGACTCCGCCGAGAAGAGGCCATCACGGCAACACACTCAGTTGATTCATTTTAATTAATTAAGGTTTTAGTTATCTACAACCGGACATTAACAAATTCC